>NW_007727536.1:0-239772 GCF_000696425.1 Galeopterus variegatus
CAACAAGCAAATGGAAAGGACATTCTTGGGGGGGAGGGGAGAGAGGGAGGAGGGAGGGAGGTGTCGGTGATGGGCCATAATAATCATATACAGCGTATATTGACAAAATAAAAATTAAAAAAAACAAACTGCACAAATTAGAAAGAAGTGTAAAGTCCCCTCCCTTTATTGCTCTCCCTTATAATTTAACCTTCCATAAGTATCCAGTGATCTACTTTCTCTTCTCTTGTCCTTACCCTGCTCTCCCTAAGTTTATAAAATCAATTAGAAGTCACCACCAGCTCAAAATGTACATCTTGTCAAAAACAACCTTTACTCCTACTCAAAACCCACCCCACTTTCCTTTATTATACTTACCTACCAGATTTGATGTAAGTTTTAGGAGAAATGGGGCCTGGCATACTTTTTTCTTCTCTTCCCTGTCCTCCCAATATTTGCATTTCTGGGCTTATCATTGTTACTGTAACCCTGTTTAAAGGATCTTAGGTGTAATTTAAAACCAAAGGCACATAGAGGGGAATATAAGATGAGATCGTTCCATGCTATGTTTTTATTTATGCACATTTCCTGTATGCTTAAAAATATCAGCTTTAATAGTTTTCCATCCACTACACTTCAATTACTCTTTCTCCGTTATCATCATCTGTCAGTTCCTCAAACTCAGCAGCATAATCTGCTTCTTATTTTCCTTCAAATTGTTTTTTCCATTTATCTCCATATCATGGAATTGTTAAATTATATCAAAATTGCCTCTCTGACACACATAGAATACCAAAAAAGGAAAAACTATACGTATGATATGATTTTATCTATTTTGAATAAGATTCTCATAATCATCATTTCCTGATTTTCCCTTAAACCTAAACTCTTCCTCCTTGACCTGTTTATTTTGTTATTCATTCAACATTTCTTAAGCAACCATGCTAGACATTGGGATAGCCAACATTAATAACACAAACAAACAAACAAACAAACAAACAAAAAGACCCATATTCTCAGGAATATCTCACGTTCTAATGGCTTAAATTCAAATAACTTCTAATCTAGAACAATCAGCAATTTTGAAATGACATAATTTGTAACCCATCAGGCAGTTTCTCCTTTTACATGTCTGAAACAATTCTTTGATACTGTGTGACCAAGTATAATGTATAAATTATTTACAACTCTGATTAAAAATCACATTTCCATAAATCTTTCCCAATTAATATTTTTATGACCAACATACTGTCATGAATCATTTGAAATATTCATTTTTGTGCACATTTATAACAGAATAATTTTGTTTTTGTATATTGCTATCTGGCAGATTATTTTCTTTTCAGTTAAGAATGTGATTTCCAAGCGGTTCCTAGAATTTGGCATTAAATCCAAGACACCACAATTCTGTGTTGCCCTGTGTAACCCAAGAAACATTTGTCAGTGGTGATTAACACTCACTTTAAGTCTTAATAAAAGGATAAAATAACCTTGCTTAAACTTTACATATATATAATTTTATTTAAAAATAAGAGTTAAGGTGAGCTAGAATGTAAAAATAAAGGACAGTCAAAAAGTGCAGTGCAATTTTATTAGGAAAGTAACTATAGAGAAGACTTTATTTCAATTGGTGTGAAAACATTGTTTGACAAAATTCAACACCCAGTCCTGTTAAAAACTCATATAATATTAGGAACAGAAAAAAATTATTCATCACTCCACTTAGAATGTTTATTATTAACAAGAAAGAAAATAACAAATGCTGGCGACAATGTGGAGAAAAGGCAACTTTCATACATTTTTGGTGAGAATGTAATTGTGTAATTTCCATTGTGGAAAACAGTATGAAGATTCCTCAGAGATCTAAAAATAGATCTATTTTACAGCTCAGCTATCCTTCTACTGGGTATGTACCCAAAGGAAATGAAATCAATATAAGAAAAAGACACCTGCACTCCTATGTTGGTTCCAACACTATTTACAATAGCCAAGAGATAGAATAAACCGACCATTTTGAGTTGACTTTACTGTATGGTGAGGGGTGCTAAAATCAATTCAAAATGGATTAAAAACTAATGTATAAGATCTGAAACTGTAACATTACTAAGGAAAAATATAGGTGAAACACTTCAGCAACTAGGTCTGGGCACAGAGTTTATGACCATGAGCCCGAAATCATAAGCAGTAAAAGAAAAAATAAATAAATGGGACTATATCAAACTAAAAAGCTTCTGCACAGCAAAGGAAACAATCAACAGAGTGAAATGACAACCTACAGAGTGGGGGAAAATCTTTGCTAACTATGCATCCAACAAGGGATTAATATCCATAATATACAAGGAACTCAAGCAATTATACAGTAAAAAATCAAATAACCCAATTAAAAAATGGGCAAAGGAGCTGAATAGATATTTTTCAAAGGAAGACATACAAATGGCCAACAGGTACATGAAAAAATGCTCAACATCACTACTTATCAGGGAAATGCAAATTAAAACTACATTGAGATACCACCTCACTCCTGTTAGACTGGCTATAATAAAAAAGGTGGTGAATAACAAATGCTGGCGAGGGTGTGGAGAGAAGGGAACACTCCTACACTGTTGATGGGACTGAAAATTAGTACAACCATTATGGAAAACAGTATGGAGGTTTCACAGACAACTACAGATAGATCTTCCATATGATCCAGCAATCTCACTTCTGGGTATATACCCAGAGGAATGGAAATCATCATGTTGAAGGGTTACCTGCACTCCCATGCTCATCGCAGCTCTGTTTACAATAGCCAAGACATGGAACCAACCTCAATGTCTATCGATGAATGATTGAATAAGGAAGCTGTGGAATTCTAATCTGCCATAAAAAAGAATGAAATTCTCCCATTTGAAACAACATGGATGAGCCTGGAGAAACTTATGCTGAGTGAAATAAGCAAAGTACAGAGGGATAAATACTGCATGTGCTCACTCATAAGTGGGAATTAAGAGAGAAAGAAGGAAGGAAAGAAAGACCACAGTAGTGCATTGGACTTGCAGAGGGAGAGAACATTCCTTGGGCTACAAAATAGAGTGGGGGTTAGGGGGAGGAGAGGAAGGTTGGGGGTAACTGGGTGGGGGACATGGGGTACAAATGCAATTTGTGGTAATGGGTATGCTGGCAGTATGAAACATGATAAAAAGGATATTTCTCCACAAGGGATCCAAAATAGCCAAAACAATTTTAAAAAGAACAAAATTGGGGTATGCACATTTCCTGATTTTTAAACTTCTAAGAGCTTCTGTCATCAATATTATTTGGTACTGGCATAAGGATAGACATGCAGATCAATGGAATAAAACTGAATTCAGAAATAAACCCTAACAATTATGGTAAATAGATTTTCAACAAGTACATTATGACAATTCAATGAGGAACGAATAGTCTTTTAACAAATGGTTCTGAATCAGCAAGATATTCATATGCAAAAAAAATGAAGTTGGGTCACTACCTCACACCATACACAAAAAATTAAAGTGGATCAAAAATTTAAATGTAAGAGCTAAAACTATAATCTTTTAGAAGAAAACATAGGAGCAAATCTTTGTAACCTTGGGTTAGGCGATGGTTTCTCAGGTATAGCAACAAAAGTACAAATGACAAAAACAACAACAACAACAACAACTACAAAAACAAAACAAAACAAGCAAAAAATCTAGATAAAGCTTTTGTGCTCCAATTAATTTCCTCAAGAATGTGAAAAGATAACCCACAGGAGAAAATATTCGCAAATCACATGTATTTCCAGAATATATACAGTTCTTACAACTTAATAATGAAAGGACAACCCTTTTTTAAAAATGGGCAAAGGGTCTAAATAAACATTTCTCGAAAGAAGATATACAAATGGTCTATAAGAATGTAAATGGAATGTTTCCCCTGAGTTTTGTTTTAGCAGTTTTACAGTTTCAGATTTCATATTTAAGTCTTTAATCTATTTTGAGTTGATTTTGGTATATGGTGAGAGACAGGAGTCTAGTTATTTTATTCTACATATGGATATCCAGTTTTCCCAGCACCATTTATTGAAAAGGTTGTCCTTTCTCCAATGTACGTTCTTGGCACCTTTATGAAAGATCAGTTGGCTGTAGATATGCGGATTTATTTATAGGTTCCTCATTCTATTACATTGGTCCATGTGTCTGTCTTTATGCCAATACCATGCTGTTTTGACTACAATACCTTTGTAGTATATATATACATATATATATATATATTTTTTTTCCTTTTTGTCTTTTTTACTGACCGGTAACGGGATTGCAACCCTCAGTGTCGTGCCTGTACGGGGGACCGGCAACGGGATCGCAACCCTCGGTGTTGCGCCCGCACCGCGCTCAGCCAGTGAGCGGGAATTGGTCTCCACATGGGATCCAAACCCTCGGCGGGAGCGCCGCCGTGCTCCCAAGCGGCGCACTCTCCAGTGCACCACCGGGCCGGCCCCCTTTGTAGTATATTTTGAAGTCAGGTAGTGTAATGCCTCTGGCTTTGAGCTTCTTGCTCAGGATTACTTTGGCTTTTTGGGGTCTTCTGTGATTCTATATGAATTTTAGGATTGTTTTTAGATTTCTGTGAAGAATGTCATTGGTATTTTGATAGGTATTGTATTGAATTTGTAGATTGCTTTGGGTAGTATGGACAATGTTAGTTCTTCCAATCCATGAACATAAATGTCTTTCCATTTTTTGTGTTCTCTTTAATTGGAGAATACATCTAAAGCACAGTCAACAAAAGCAAAAATAGACAAACGGGACTATACCAAACTAAAAATCTTCTGCACAGCAAAAGAATAGTAATAATAATGATAATAATAATCAACAGAATGAAGAGGAAACCAGAAGAATGAGAGAAAATATTTGCAAGCTATTCATCCAGCGAGGGATTAACACCTAGAATATATAACAAAATTAACAACGAAAATATAATCTGATTAAAAAATGGGCAGGGCCGGCCCGGTGGCGCACTGGATAGTGCGCTGCTTGGGAGGCGCGGCGGCGCTCCCGCCCGAGGGTTCGGATCCCACATACAGACCGGCTCCCGCTCACTGGCTGAGCGAGGTGCGGGAGCAACGCCGAGGGTTGCAATCCCGTTGCCGGTCCCCGGTCCGGTACAGGGGCAACACTGAGGGTTGCGATCCGTTGCCGGACACGGGAAAAGACAAAAAAAAAAAAAAATGGGCAAATGACTTGAATAGACATTTTTCAAAAGATATACAAATGGCCAATAAGTATATAAAAAAATTCTCAGCATGATTGTCACTAATTATCATGGCAATGCAAATCAAAACCACAATGAGATATCATCTCACCCCAGTTTTTATTACCAAAAAAGAGAAAAAAATAACAAATGTTGGGGAGGATGCAGAGAAAGGGGAACTCTTGTATACTGTTGGTGGGAACATAAGTTAGTCCAGCCATTAAGGAAAACTGGAGGTTCCTCAAAAAACTAAAAATAGGATTACCATATGATCCAGCAATCTCACTGCTGAGTATTTATAAAAAGAAAAGGAAATTAGCATACCAAAGAGATATCTGTACCCCAAGTTTATTGCAGCACTATTCATAATAGTCAATATTGGAATAAACCTGGGTGTCCATGGACAGATAAACAGGTAAAGAAGATGTAGCACAGACAAACAATAGAATACTACTCAGCCATAAGAAAGAATGAAATCCTGTCATTTGTGTGAATATGGATGAGCCTGGAAGACAATATGCTAAGTGAAATAAGTCAGACAGAAAGATAAATAGCACATGTTATCATTCATATGTGGTAACTAAAATATAAATGAAGGAAGGAAGGAAGGAAGGAAGGAAGGAAGGAAGGAAGGAAGGAAGGAAGGAATAAACAAGTTGAACTTTCAGAAGTAGAGAGTAGAGTTGTGATTATTAGAGGCTGGGAAGGGGAAGACAGGTCGATAGTAAGAGGTTTGTTAATGGACCCAAAATAACAGCCAGATAGGAAAAATAAGTTCTAGTGATGTATAGTAGTGCTAGGCATCTATAATTAACAATAATTTATTGTATGCTCTCAAATGGCTAGAAGAGAGATCAAATATTCTCATCATAAAGAAATGATACATTTTTCAATGACAAAGGTGTTAACTATGCTGATTTTATCATTACACATTGTATACATGTATTAAAGTATAACTCTGTATCCACTAAATATGTAGAACCAATAATTCCATTTAAAAAATAACTTAAAAAAAAAAGAATGTGAACCGATGTTCAATATCTTTAGTTATGGAAATGCAAATCAAACTGACAATGAGATACCACTTCATGTCCACTAGGTTGGCTATAATCAAAATAAGAGACAATAACAAGAGTGGTGAGGGTGTAGAGAAACCACAACCCTAACACAGTGTTGCCGATGGACATGTAAAATGGTGCAATCATTTTGGAAAACAGTTTAGCAGTTTCTCGAATTGTAAAACCATAGTTACCATAGTAATTCCATCCTAGTTATATATCCACAAGGGATCAAAACATAACCACATAAAAAGCTTGTACATAAATATTGCTAGCAGCATTATTCACAATGTCCAAAAAGTGGAAACAACCCAAATATCCACCAACTGATGAACTGATAAACAAAATGTGGCACATTTCTACAATGCGATATTATTCTACAATGAAAAGAATGAAGTATGAATACATGCAATAACATATATGGATCTTAAAACCTTTATGGTAAATGAAAGAAGTCAGTCCAACAGGCCACATATTTGTATTTACATTTATATGAAATGTCCAATTAGGCAAGTCTATAGAGACAGAAAGGTAGATCAGTAGTTGCCAGGGATGGCAGAGGGGAAATGGGTTTCTTTTCAGTGTGATGAAGTGTTCTAAACTCGGGACATGATGATGGTTGCACGACTCTGTAAATATACTAA
Source organism: Galeopterus variegatus (assembly GCF_000696425.1). Taxonomy (NCBI): domain Eukaryota; kingdom Metazoa; phylum Chordata; class Mammalia; order Dermoptera; family Cynocephalidae; genus Galeopterus; species Galeopterus variegatus. Next base: position 6,914 of record NW_007727536.1, read on the forward strand.
AAACTACTGAATCGTGTAAATTAAAAAGAATACATTTTATGATATGTGAATTACATCTCAATAAAGCTGTTATTTAAAATCGGAAATATTAATCCCTAACGTGCAATTACTACAATGCTACATTTCATAATTCATTGTAAAAAGTATATGTCTAATAGAGATTTCCTGGACATTTAAAGGACTTAAATGAATGAAACAATGAAGGCCTTTATTCCAATATATACAGGCAGGATGAAATGTATTTGGGGAGAAGAAATAAAACCTAGTAAATGAATTATTATAAAATATCCATATCATATACTGTAAGCTTAACTAATATATGGAGGAGAAGTCATGACCAAGCTAGGTATTATGGGGCTATGTGCTTTCATTCTAAGATGAGAGGGGAACTTTTTATACATGTGAATAACCATTGCCCTTTATATGAGAAAGAAACACAGCTGAAATTTAAGTATTCCATTACTTCAAAATATCTTCCTACTGATAGCTTTACTAGTGCAAGTAATGGCCAATTAAACAGAAGGATTAAAAGAAATAGCTTGTGGAGGCAAAATGAATGAACTTCCACAGCAAACATGCATCAGCTGAAGATATTTCAAAACGACCAGAGTTAATAAAAAGAAAAGTCTCTTTGATAGCACTTTTCATTGAGGAACTCAGTTTTGTTGTTCTTTTTGCAGACATTACCTAATTAAATCTCAAAATATGCCAGGCTGTGTAATTAACTCTTAAGATTCTTCTAAGAATCATTAGAAAAATAAACCTTTCATCTGAGCATTAATTTTAGTCTTTTATCTCCTTTGTTCTAGGCAGAAATGGGATCTTATTTCTACTCTATGTGGATTTTTTTTCCTTCCACTTCCATATTTGCAACTTTCTCATGTGCGGTGGAGATTGTTCTCTAGAAGTGACCCTTAACAACCACGGATCAGCAATGAAACTGAAGCCACCCACGTGTGCGATCACTCTTATTGTTTGCTTTTCTCAGGTTAGTGAGGATGACCTGAATACTCATAATGATGGATCGTAATGTCACACTTTCCAGTGTGTTCTGAATGAATACACAATGTGCTAGGAAAGGTCAGAAAGAACGTTTTCTAAAAATCCCCAGCTGCCCCATCCTGTACTAATAAGTGTCTATCACATAATGAGGGGAGTAAAAAAGTGCAGTGCAATGTTACCGAAATCAGTACAAATACAGGTATTACCAGGGAAGACACAAAATTGGTTGGCAATGGTACTTTTTATTGTGAAATACATCATTCATAAAAAGGTACAGAAATAATATATATTTAGAGTTTGAAGTTTAATACCCCTGTAACTATCACCCAGTTTAAGAGATAGAACTTTAACAATACCTTTGAACCCTCCTCAGCTCCTCCCCAATCTCATTTCTTTCTTTACTCCAGAGCATATTCTTGAATTTTATAATTAGCCATTCCTTTGCTTTTTTCAATAGTTTTTCTTTTACTTATATATGTATTCCTAAACAGTAGGAATTTGGTTTTGCCAGTTTTGATATTTTTCTAAGGGGAATTATAATGTATATTTTGTGATTTTTAGTTTTGCTCAGTATTTGGTTTGTGTGATTCATCCACGTAGGGTATGTTTATTAATTTTTACTAAAGAGTAACATTCTACTGTGCGAATATGACAGTTTATTTATTCATTCTAACATGAGCTGCTTCTATTTGCCATCTATCTACATCCCTGTACATATACCCTTGTATAAGCAGGAGTCACTCTAGACTGTATACTACAGAGTAGAATTGCTATTTTTCAATACAGCTACCTTGTACATTATGATAGTCCTAGGCACCATATACTTTTATAAGATATTGTAATTTTTCTTTTCTAATGGGTTTTCTAACTTCAGTTCTAGTGATATCATACAAACATAAACCATAGTGTGGTATAGACTAGTGAGAAAATAATTAGCATTTGTATATTTACCTTATATCAAGAAAACTTGCTTAATTATCTAATACATTCTAATAGTAGTTCTGTAGATTTTATGAGTATGTTATGTAAACAATCCTATTAGATGCAAATAATTTCAGTTTTATTTCCAATGTACACATAATATATTGCATTATCTTGTGTTATTGCACTGGATAGAATCTGCATAAATTATTGAATGGGTGTGGTATGGTGAGCATCCTTGTTTGATACTGATTTTATCATTTTAAAATATTACAACTACATCTGATTTTTAACAATAGATTTTAGATAGACACCATTTCTTAAAATAGAAAATTTTTATTCTATTCCTAGTTTGCTTAGAATTCATTTTAATCATGAGTGGTCATTTTTTTTTTCTTCTTACAATTCAGCATAATTGTTAAGTGTGTGGATTTTGGAGTCAAGAGACCTAGATTTGTATCCTTGTTTTCACATTTACCTGTTATTTCATCTTGGCCAACATCTTCACCTCTTTTTCTTAAAATTCTTCATTATTAAGATGAAAAAGAAAAATATTTTATCTACTTTATGATTGTTGTAATAATACATATAAAATGTAAAAATAGCAAATGAGACAAAGTGAACACTTTATAAATAAGATTGGTTATAATTAAAATATAAGCATCCCCTATTTTATGACCTAATTACTTTTCTTACTTCATTTAGGCATAATATAATAAATTGGGTTTTTGTTCTTAAAAATAAGAACTATAATATTTAAATTTTTCATTAAAATAAATGAAATTAAAACAAAGATTATTTCACAAACATTTATTGAGTATGTAAATTTAACCATAATATTTTGATATCCAACTGTCTTGTTTTTCTGGTTAATTTTTCTCTCCTCACATCCTCTATCAACAAATACACATTATCAGGAAAAGATGATAAAGTGAAAACAATAATCACACTCTTGGCTTTTCCACTCTAAATGACTTGGGAAAGATATTTAGCAGAAGCAACAAATATTCTTGAATGCTGTGTTTTTTTAATTATAAGAAAAGAACTTGAGAGAAAAGATGTTTTGTTATTGCTGTGAGTCCTATATTGAATCCTGTAAGACTTAAAATATGGTAATCACATCAGAAACAAAAATGTAGGGGAGAAAGAAATTCATGATTATGTTGAGTTGTTTTATCATCAAAAAGAGGTAAGAACTTTACCAGTGAGTAAGAAAACGCAAATAAAAATGATGTTTACAGGACACAGATGATTTCTGCTAGTAGGTTCCAGGGTCCCTTGCACTGTATAATTCCAATGTGAAGGAGAGGTAGGACTACTGGAACTCCAGAATATATCCCAATAAGATTTGGGGCAATATGAGGGCAGTAAAGTTGCCCCAAATATTATCTGAGATATTACAAGTCTTACAGAGAACTTGCAAAAATCATTTTCTTATGTAAGGAAAGTGCTTACATTAGGTCTGAAGATAGTCTTTCTACATTTTTTATAAGCCAATGCACTTTAGAGAGTAAAGTTGAGAATTCTGAGATGACTGGAGAGTTGTAACCTGGCTGAGAAGCCCAAATCACCTAAAGAGGCATTGAGGTTGGGTTCAAGAAGACATGGTCCCTGTGAGCCTGAGAACTGGAGTCAGAGGCTGTGATGGAAATTTACAGTTCACCAGTAGATGCATCAGAAAAAGAGGGAACCATCCTTGATCTGATAGGATTTGTCACACCTCTGCAGAAGCCAGTGATGAGAGAACATAACTAAGAATCAACTGCAAACCCAGTTCCCACACCTAAATTGTTTAGTAGAACTCTCTTGAACCCAGAGCTCCTAGAGGAATGGGGGAACAATGGGCAAGAAAGTACAATACAAACCGACCCTGTTAATCCTAAATCAATTGATTTTTGAACCAGAAACAACTATGTTAACATCAATAGCAAGATTAAGCTTTTCTCCAGAGCAGAAATGCAGACCTTTAAATTAAATTGAACTTCCAGGCAGTTAATATTTATTTTCCATACTTGAATTTTTTATAACTGCATAAAATTCAAATCCACTAAGGAATGAAATAAACTTTTGTGAAGATTGTTTCTTGCTTGGGCAAGACTGGCTGAAACATTCTAACTTAACAGTCCAAGAAGTTTAGATTTAAAAGTATTTTTTCTTTGTGAATCTCCCTGAAATACAGATAGGCAATCTTCAGTGTTGCCAGAAAACTAAAGTCATACAGCTTGATTATTATTTGTTTTCATTTCTGTTTCAATAAAGGCAATTGCCTTGTGATATCTTTGAATGATAAATGGTTGGGAAGGGGCAGTTTCCCTAGTGGTTTAACTTGCAAAGATCCCTTGGCTCAATTGGCTCAGAGCAACATTGGCAGAAATCTCACACGACAGGAATCACCACACATTTTGTCCTAACTGGAGAAGTATTATGGAAGTAAGACTGTAAAAGCTGAAGTTCTCAGGTTGAACTGCCATAGCTATGTCTTCGTGTTATTAAAAAAAAAAAAAAATATATATATATATATATATATATATATATATATTAATGGCTAGATTTGAGTCTCTGCTTTTCAGAAAAGAATTCATTTATTGGATTGCTTGATGATTGGGGTCAAGCTAGAAGGATAATGATAGAATCAGCAAATTTTATATTGTAGAATGAACCAATAGATCTCCTGCCCTGTTTAAAATCATTTTTAATAATTTCACATTTTTTTCTACCATGAATGTGCATTATCTGAGTAAATAACAAAATACCGAAACAAACACTTTTAATAAAGAATTGGATAAAAATCTAACAGTGAGCTGGTTCAAACATCTCATTTCAGAGGTCAGTGAATTAAGGCCCAGAGAGTGTCCTGCCCCTAGGTCACACTGCTAGTCATTGAAAAAGATGGCAGTCATTCTCAAATGTCATTTATAGTAAGCCATTCTATTAAGCCACTGTAGGGAGGAACTGGTGGAGTGAGAAAGGCAGCACACTATTTAGATCATTCTTGGGGAAAAAAGGCAACACTTCAGTAACTGAGCTCATAAAATCCATTCCATAGATCATGTCTTCCTAATGTTTTTACCTACATTTGATAATGGATAACAAATTCTCACACCAAGAGAACTGTCAACAACTTCTCAAATGAATATATATGATGTGTATTGCAAATTCATGCTTTTCAGTCATTCAGAGAACTGTTGCTAACTTTGCAACCTACATACTGTATATTTTGCATAATTGTTCATGTCAAAATAAAGATATTATATTTGAAACCATAGCAACATCTTATATTATGCAAAAGGAAGATGTCAGGGGTAAAGATTGATGCCTAATGGTAACATGTGATGCTCTGCTGTGTTCTATTATTCTAATATCCTGTTAAAACTAATTTAAGTTTTAAAGATTTTAGTATTGCCATTTTCTTCCTGGAATTTGTACTTATTTCAACAAATTTTACTTTTCTGTTAGCTAAAGCTCACAGACAATATTCTCCCAGATTTGGGTTTCCAGTGAATAAAACAGAAATTAGGGGGAATCTTAACTTTGAAACTGTGTCAGCTTGTGATTCACGTATCTTCAATGAAGCCCCTGTGTTCTGGTTGTAAAATTTTTATTTTAATAAACTTTACTTGGATCCCCAACTTGTATTTTCCAAGAGGAGACAGAAGAACAGGAACACCTTGCTTCTCCCACACACGGCTGTTCTCCACTCTCCTCTTCCATTTTTCAGTCTACTTAAGGAAGAATGAGGCGAAAACAATACAAAGTAATTTTCAGGGAAAAATTACAATAAGACCGTTGGATAATTGATAAAAAACCATAAAGGAGAATAATTTTGTACATAAATTTTATAGTAATTTAGTAATTTTATTTATGCATTAACTTAATTTTGAGCTTTTACCAACTGTGGCAGAAAAGTTTCATTTTCCAAATTAAAAATCTATACCAGTTTACTCTTTGATATCCTTTTATCTACCCCTATTAATTTCTAAAAGCGATTCATCATGTGAATCCTTATATGAAAGATACTAACATAAACTAGCGTCTAGATAAAAAACATTTTTTCACATATTTATTACTTTTACCAACTTACAAATTTGATAGAGGATCCAATTTTAAAACCTAACTCAGATAAGAGTTTCTTGGGGAGTGTAGAGTAATTCTGGCTGATAATTTTAAGATATTTTAACAATCATAGAATGTAATAACTAGAATAGTTCATAGTGTGCCTTTGTTAGTACTGATTGTCTTGAGCAAAATTTAGTAGGACCTGAACAGACATCAAACCATGTCAGGACACTGCTCAGTGCTGGAATACACATGTCCCTTGTTGCTAACTCTGCTAGAAGCTTGGTTTTGAGTTTTGGCATTGTGAGAGTTTTGCTGACTTTACATTCCAGATGGAATCACCTATATCAGTTTTCCACCCACCATTACCTGGAACACATAGCAAGCTGTCTTCTGTTCTTCAGAAAAATTTTTATACATTTTTATATAAATGCAATCACATTCTTTTTTAAGAAAACACTCCAAAAGATGAGTGATTATTGCCCTCAAATAATAATTCAAAGAAAGTATAAGTGTACCTAAAGATTGATTTTAAGTACAAGATTTACACACTAAAGATCAACATTCTACAAAAACTGAATAAAAAATAAGGGCAAGCATTTAATTCACTTATACCTATATGATGTAGTAATGCATTCAAATGGTTTCTATCTACAAATACTTAGATGTTTAGAAGGAAAAGAAAGCAAATATACAAACACAAAATTATTTTTATATCTGGTACAGATGATAGATATTGCAATAAATTGTCACAGTATTTAATGAAGTGAGAAACATTAATTTTGGACAGGGGTCACAACAGTTTTTGTGGATGAGGCTTTGGAATTATACCATGAATGATGGATAGGTTTATCTGATGAGATACGTATATGGTCACTTTACTTCAGCTGAAAAGAATAACATTATCAAAGTCACATTTCAAAACATGGTTTTGGTTCATATCCTGTGGAGTGGATCCCTGGTGCTTTTGTTTGAACTAAATCCTCCCTCGTTGGCCTGGGTAACAGCACCTTAATCTTCCTTTGGGTAGTCAGCTTTCACTCACTCTGCATCTAGGGACTACTCCCTTCCCCCGACTCCAGCTATCCTGGTTAGAGAGGTGACCACATGACTAAAGCTGATCCAACTGGAATGAGTCAAGGAATTTTGCTAGGTTTATTGGAGAAAAACCATGTTCTTTTCACTAAGACTGCAGGGGCTAAAAATCATGTAAGCCTGAAGCTGACAAGAGCCATCATATCCACATTGAAATAGTGTGTATGAAATAAAATTTGCTCTGTGGAAGGAAAAACCAAGGGATGTTGTGTGACCAAGCCCTGATGCCATTTTTTGTTGTCCTAACTCTGGGGTAGCAAACGGAAATGTCTTCAACTGAAGGAGGTGATATACATGTGTAAAGCAATAGCGGTGAAACAAAATGGATTGATGATATCTGTGGAGAAACAAAGACATACTCCAAACATAGCCATTTACATTTGATCTTTTTTCAAATAGCTTTGTGGCCAGATTCATCCTGATGGATACCAAGTGCACATCCTGCATGAATCTTAGAGAGTCTGATGTGATCTACATGTGGCCTTTCATTTATATAAAACAATTTTCTTTTTTGTTCTTTACTTTTCTTGCTCTCTTTCCTCCCTTCTTCCTTGAAGCCATTTCTGAGTAGCTTTTATATCACTGGTATTTTAAAAAACATATGCCTATAACATAATTCAGAACATAGATTACATACTTTCATATATAAGTATATATAATATATATGTATTCCTCAAACTCATAAATGTATCATTTCTTATCCTTCATAGCAGGTAAAATGATATTAATTTCTACAAATAACACATGAGCAGTTCTACTGAATTGCATTTGTCTATTGTAATGGAGGACTGAGCAACATTTAATTGCTAGAGCAGTGCCCTTGAGTAGGCAAGGTGGCTTCTTGTAAGCATTTGGAGGAGGTGGCCTTCCATAAGAGTATGAACAGTTCATCAGTAGTAGATAGAGGTTAATCACATACAGGTGTTTGAATGTGTTGATGGAAGCTAATAGAAGTTTGTGATAGCTTCTGTTTCCTTAGTAAGTGAGGAACCAAGTCGGCCGAATGAAAAAGAGGATTGAGAAAGAGATAGTGGAAGTTTGAAAATCAAGAGAAAAAGAAAGTCTTCTGAACATGTGGAAAGTACAATGGACTAGAGCACTATGGTGTCTTTGCTGCAAAGTGAGGACAAGAGGAAGATGAGAGAATGAAAACTTGGTAGGATCAGATTCCTGATGTGATTAAAGCATTTTTGAGATGCAGTACTAGAGGAAGCGAGATGGAAGACAGTATTGTTGATGAACATGAGACAATTTAAAAGTGAGAATATGGAGTCGTTGTAGGATATGATCACAGACTGGGTGCCTGAGTTAGGAAGAAGGAAAACATAATTGTAGGAGTGTGGGTCAACGAGGCCTACTTGGAAAGCCTGAGAACTAGATGGATTATCTACCAGGATCACCAGTAATTATGACAAGAGTAGTGTTGAAAAGAGTGACAGTGAGCTTAGAGCTAATCTCTTCAAGGACTATGGGGGAATGTGAATTTGGGATGACGAAGGAGGACAGTGGGTGGTTTAGCATGATGGCATGTGGGCTGTAGCTTCATGCTTTCATGGAGAAGTGGGGGGAGAATGATCTGGAAGAGGCAGTGGCAATGAAGAATAAGTACACCTACTCTCACCTAAGACCCAGCAGCCTGAGAGGGGCAAGAGAAAAAAGCAACCAACTTCCAATGCTCACAAGAATGCAGTGTTGTCAGGGGACAGTAGCAAGTAAAGGAATGTTCACAGAAGAGGATAAAAACAGTAGAATTTGGGCAAATAATTGTACTTTGTGTTTTTGGTAAAAACAAAACAAAACAAAAAAACCCTATATATAAAACACGTTAAACTATGTATAATACTTTAAAAATATGAAATAAGACTCCTACATTTCTACAAAATGTTCTGGAACTTGAAACTTCAGCCAAATTGTTAGTGCCTGGTGAAGTAGAGTATAGATAAGAGATGACTTGGAAAGCAGAGTAGTAAATATCTCTATTGCAAAATTTAATTAAAAGAAATGTTAAATAATGCTGTTTTTTATTTATAATAACCAGCTATTTTAAAAAGATGGCTCTGAAGGGGAATCATTTGTTCTCTATTTAATTTTTATCAGCTCATACTTCTCTCCACCATCCCATTAGTTATCTTGACTTAACTGTGTTTGCCTTCTTAAAATATGGAGGGAATAAAAATTGTGGCTCATAAACACATCTTAAAGAGTAAGTTAAGATTTATAGAAGAGAATAAAAAGGAACAGAGAAATGGCCACTGCAGGCAGTGCAATCATGCAGGTAAAGTGAAATAATCTATACCCATAGTGTGCACGCATACACATGTACGTGCACGTGCACACACACACTCACATACATGAGGAGAGAAAGAGAACTGAGTTATGACAGTCATCAGAAGCAAGTGCAAAATATTCATAAATAATTAAATATACTTTTAGATATTTAAAGACCTTTTTATATATCCTGTACAGTCACTGGTGCTTACACATATTTAGAATTGACAATCAGCATGTAAAACATGATTATAGCTAAAAGATAGAATGACTTATCCATAAGTATAATAAGCATAGCCTTCGCAAAGATCAATCTAAATTAAAAATAAATTTTTAGTGACATAATGGGGTAGGTAGAGCGGTGCCTATCATCTGTTATTTGAATAAAGTGTAGAAATTTGACTCCATGATATTAGCTCTAGTTATGATGGAAGTGCAGAGAGGAAAAGATGATAGTGGTAGCACGGAGAAGATGATAGTGGTAGTATTGAAAAGAATAGCTAACTGTAGGCAATGATAAAATGCCTAGACCCCTCAACCTCCATCTCCATAATACTTCCAAAGCAAATTTCATCTGCATATCTTGACTCAGGAGAACAATATTTACTAAACGATATGGTGATGCAAAAAGGAACCGAAGAAGAAAAATTGACTGAAAAACAGTCACCAATATAAAAATTATTTTATTTTCTGTTATAGTTTACAAGCTGAGAAATGACCCTATATGTACAAATGAGTAGAAGGCATCTTTGCAAATCCACTTTCTTATCTTGGTTAACATTTGTCTCCTCTTACATTTTGCAAAGTATTAGGCTCAATTATTAACATTTTATTAAAAAAGAAAAAGAAAAAGAAAAAAGAAGGTAGCTATCTTAAACTGTAGAACTATTATTCATAATAAATAATAGATTTGTCATGAAATTCTGGATAAATTAGATGATTCAAGTTTCTATTAAAAATTTCCCAGTACTGCTGTGTTGTGACTTGAAATGCAATAATTTATATAATCTTCATAAATGACATTAAAATAGGTGATTTATTGATGTAACTACTGTAAATAAAGACAAGATGATGAAGCTGCATATATTGATAGGCAAATGGAGATGCTATAAAATCTTTTTTTTTACAATTACAAACAAACAAAAATAGCATCACTTCCAGTGTAATATTTCAATTAAACCCATGCTTTTTGAAATTAGAAATAAATAAAAAATGAGATGTATATGTTGCATTATTTTTTAAAAAATCACTAAATTGTGAACATTTTCAGACCGAGCAGTATGATGGCATTGTGGCTGCATCCTCCATTGTGAGAGGCAGTAATGAAGAAATGCACATAGAGGGCTGCAACAGTTCATCCTAAGTGGCCGGTGATATTGATGAACCAGTATACTTTATCAAGAGAACAACTACGAAATCCAATTAACCAAAGTCTAGTCTTAGATTTCTCTCCCTCAGTGTCTCTTACCACTGATTAGGCAATCAACATTGTCTTAAAATGCAATGGCATCTCCTTGCCGTTTTGAGTGTTTTTGAGTCATCACTATATATAAGAAAGGATAACAGGCTAAAAAGCCCAGTTCCTGATACTTGGTAGTATATAACCCAAGAGATCAATTTTTACTTAGAGCATTACTAAGACCACAAAGCATCAGAATTAAAATGAGAAGCTATTTCGCTTAATATATCACTATCCAGTCTCAGAAATAGGTCTCAGATAGTTTTTCTCATCAATCGATACATAATCTCTGAAATGACAGTCTTAGATTTTGTTATGAATGTTGAACAAATATACATCTCTGCAAAAACCTCTTGATGTCCATAATATATCTAGGGCATAACATTCGAAAAAGAAAAATAATAAGAAAATAGTATTAAAAAATACTGTCCCTGGGGAAAACAAAAATTAGCTAATCTTTAGATACTGGAATTTCTTTCTGGCTCCTTTTTGAGTCTCTCTCATTTTTTAGCTGCTTTCTCTCCCATTAACACGATCATGTTGCTCTAAGCCCTTGCTTGTTTCCACCCTTCAATATTCCTCATTTCCATTTCCCTTTTTTGAAACCTGTCAGAGCAGCCTTCTAGCATGTGGTCAGTCAAGGAGCACGTATTATTTGCCCAGTACCACAACATTTTTAAGTGACCATTAACACATTAATCCAGTACTTGAAGGCAATAGATTTCTAGGTACCCTGGCAAGCCAGTGGACAACAAACTTACCTTTATAATAAATATAATTCTAAATGGACAAGCCCCCCAAAAGGAAGCATATTTTGAAAAATGGTGCCTCATATTTATCAAAGTAGAGCTTAAAATCATGGAACAAATAAGAACTGTAAATCCTTTAAATTAGATTAATTTCTAAAAGTTCAATGTAATTCTATTGTCTTTTTTTCCTTTTCTTTCTCTTTTCTTTTTTGTAGATATCAGAAACTTTTGGGAAGAGAATATTGAATTATAATGTTATGGAAACTTTTTCAAGTGGCACAGATTTATAACTTAAAGATTTTTATCAATTTGGAATATCTTATTTATCTTTAAGGACAAAAGACTATCTAGAAAATACAAGTTTAAGGAGATTTTTGAAAATTACTAGAAATTATAGAAAGTTACTCATTTCTCTCAGAAATACTATGAGATTTGGGGCTGTTATAATCAACTGAAATTTGTATAGTTTCATTTGTTCAAATTTGTGAACATCTGGAACTATCTGAACTCATGATATTACAACATTAAAAAATACAGTGACAGGTTAGACATATGAAAATTAGGTCTACTTTCCTCTTGCTGAGTTTTATATGGCAATAAATTTTCCATAAAACTATAAGTTATAAAACTCTGCTCTCTGAAGTCAGTCTAACAACATGGATGAACATGAGTCTAAGTTATATAAAAGAATCATTTATTTCAATGAATCAAACTATTAAAGATATTCTTTCTTATCTACCCCAGACTAAATATCTAGTTTTAAAAATAATATGGTCACAATGTCAATTTTAAATGGGAAATAATTAAAACTATATTTACTACATAATCTCAATTGTATATGAAAAAATACATGTAAATAAAGAAAACTAGACACACTCTGAACTAAGTTGCTATAGGTACTTGTGTATTTATGGGTAACTTTAAGTAATCTTTTTTATACTAACCTTTTCCAAATTGTCTTCAATTACCATGCATCATCTTCAGGACCAGAAAAAAATACATGTTATTTAAGAGGGGAAAAATGTATTTTTTTTTCTGGAAGAAATAGAATAATCTCAGTGAAATATGAACATTTAGAAATGGTCATGAAATCTCCAAATAGATATCACCCTGTAGACACTAATGGAAAAATATCACTCTAAAAACTTACAGTTAAGATATTTGTGAGACAATATAGTAATAAGAGATACTTAATGATTCCCAACCATGTTCAATACTTGTCCAGAGGGACAAATAAGGCATGATTAGAGGGTGATTCTCTTGAAGGCAACCTCCACTAACTCAACAAGACTTTGAACTTGACCAGCATAATTAAGAGCTTCTTAAATAAACTTCACAGTATGCTACAATCTTAATTTGCTTCCCAGGTTCACCAAACTTTGCCCTTGACCCACCCATCTAGTGTCAAACTTATCTTTTTCTCTCATTCTACCAGCCCCACATCTGATCAGTCAACAATCCATCAATTCCATCTCAGCCAGACTCAATCATAACATAAATGTGAATTCTCATAGTTCCTGAAATCTGAATGTATCTTACAAAAATCAGCATGTTTGGATATGTTTATCTTCTTTTAAAAAGTTTTGGTTATATCAGTGGTGTGTATTACAAGTAATAGCATCTTGAATCAATGAAATACAGCATTTATGTATATATTTATCTATATGTTTCTATCTGTATATTTAGAATAATCATCAGTTATGGGTGAGATAATAATTTATTCTAATTATTTTGTGTATTTCTTCTCCACCAATCTACTAAAAAACAAATGTCTTCTAACTTATTGGCCATTGTTGGACCTCTCTGAACATATTCCCAACACTCAATCATATCTTTTTTCTTGATAAAGTATATGTTTGTTACCTCTTGGGGCAAAACTATACACGCTCACGTGGGAGCAAGTGTTAGGAGTAATGAAAAGGTACAAAGGGAGTTTAAGCATATCCATTTCTCTAGGAAGCTCTGTTGAATTTGTATTACCTTGCAGGGAAGATTTCAGGAACATTAAATTAAGTATAAATTATGTGTAGCATTTATTGATCTTTTTTGTCCTTCAATTGCTTTACATAGGAGCAGTTTGGGGCCAACGAGTACCTTCAGGAACTGATAAAAGAAATTGCGCCTTAATAGGTCCTTGGGTAGCAGTGTCTTTAGATATACCCTCTTCAAATCATGTAACATTTTAAAATTGTGAAGTAACAGTTCTATGAATCTACCGAATTAGCCATACTTATGTCCCAGTAAATAGGAAATGAAAGAAAACATATACTTTTCTACTCTTATTAAGGTTTTATACTTAAAAGCTAGAGTAATTTTTGATAGACAATTGATATTTATACATAATTACTGAAAGAAAGAAACACAGTCCAAGATCAAACTAATTTAGATATAATTTGTGGCAGATATCTTCCAACTATCAAGACGGTGGCATCCTGTGGCTGAGAGGAAGAGCTAAGAACCTCGGTTGCTTTACTTGGTTGGCAGCTGTGTGATATTCAGCAAGTTATTTAGCCTCTCTGTACCTCATTTCCACCCTTTGTAGAATAGGGACAAAACGATCCACTTCACAGGATTTTTGTGAGGATTAAATGCAATAAACCAGCAAAGTACTTACCTGTTGCCTGTAAATGTTTAGTAATCTTAGCTATATTACCATTTTTTGTTTGTTTGTTTGTTTTTGCTTTTCACGTCTTTTATGTTCTTTTATTCCCTATATTTCCTGTAAACCGGAACTCAGATTTAAAGAATTGATAAAATTTAGGTTAAAGATTTTTGGTAAGGGTATTTCATAAGTGATGCTATATACTTTATTTTTGTGGTTTTTTTTATTGAAATAATAAATTATATATATATATATTTGGGGGGTACAGAGTAGACTATCACTATTTATGTACAACATGTGGTGTTCAAATCAGGATAGTTAGCATATTCATCATTATAAAACAGTATCATTCTTTGTGTCCATTAACCAATTTCTCTCTAACGACCCTCCTCCTCTCTGTTTCCCATCTCTAGTAACCACAGTTCTGTTCTCTCCTTCTGAAAGTTCAATGTATTATTGTGATCCTTCCTTCCTATCTTTTTTTCTTTCTAAGCTCCCACTTATGAGTGAGGACAAGTGGTATTTCTCTTTCTGTGCCTGACTTATTTCACTTAACATATTTTTTTCCAAGCTCATCCATGTTGCTATAAATGGCAGAATTTCATTCTTTTTCCTGGCTGAGTAGTGTTCCATTGTGTATATATACCACATTTTTTTAAAATTTATTTTTTAGTTGAAACATATTGTCCAGCAAAGTTATAAAATAAATTCAGTAATTAGATAATTTGTGGATACCATTTGCAACAAATATATCTAGAATGTTTGTCTTAAAATTTAAAGTTTTATGGTGATTTTAGGAATGGTAATATCAGTGTTTCCTAATGCCTGTTCTATGAGAATAATATCATCAACAGCTAAGTGGCCACACTGCATGGGGCATTAAATTAAAGGGTGGTTATTTTTTGAAAATTCATTTGTTAAAATACATTTGAGAGTGCTATATTTTGCACTCCTATCTCAGAGGTTGAAGCTACACATTAAAATATTAAAGGATAATGAGAGGCCTACAGGAAGGACACCTGGTTACTTTGCTTCTTTCAGCATCTCGAATCTTATTTAACCATAGAATTCTTTTATCACAGGACTCCCAACAACTTCCTGATTTACATACTCTCTAAGACACTACTCTCTGGGATCCTAACAAGAACCATGCAGGTAATGTAAAAAAAAAGTGGACAAGGTATAGAAAAGAAAAAGGAAAGATATAGACATAGGACCACCAAGGATTTCCATTTCTTCCAAGAACTGCAAAAGAAAAGCAGCTAGACAAGCTGGATTTTGAATGAAAGCACAGCCCAGCCTGAGTTCCAGGTTGAGCAGATGTGCTGGTAGGGACCACGCAAATGGAGACCATATGTCATGCTCACAAGGACAGCCGACTGTTTCCATTCAACACTGCAGGTCTAAGGCTGCCACATCTTCTACTTCTTTTTCTTTTCCCTAAAATCCATTTTTTCATGTAGAGTCACCATATTTTGTTTTTAACATTTGCATCCCAGACGTTTATGCAGCCCATGTTTTGCAGCACAAATTGGACACTTTTATATGTTGAATATAGTTCTCTAGGGAACAATTTGAGAATTGTGGCATATTCTTCAGACTACTATCTATTAATGCATATGAATCATTCAACTAGTGGCTAAGCATTTTGCCTCACAGCAACCCTGTGAGGAAGGAATTATTATGTCCACTTTCCTGATAAGGAAATTAAGTTAAAGATAGATGAAGTAAAGTGCTCAAGTTCACAGATCTGGCAGGTGAGAGATCATTCCCAGGTGCACATGATTATTAGCAAATTAATACGAGCATACATTTCCTCTTCTGTAGGATGCAGAATTGTGTGCGGGAAAAGTTGACCTTCATTGACTGTGCTTACTCAACTTACCTTATTCAGAGGTGAGGGTGAGGTAGGTCTCATTAAATTCTTTACTTTTTTTTTTTTTTTTGTCTTTTTGTCTTTTTCCGTGTCTGGTAACAGATCGCAACCCTCAGTGTTGCCCCCGTACCGGACCGGGGACCAGCAACGGGATTGCAACCCTCGGCGTTCGCCTCGCTCAGCCAGTGAGCGGGAACCGGTCTGTATGTGGGATCCGAACCCTCGGGTGGGAGTGCTGCCGCGCTTCCCAAGCGGCGCACTATCCAGTGCGCCACCGGGCCGGCCCTAAATTCTTTACTTTTTAAATGAAGATGTCAACCACTTTCTGGTTGGGGGACTGTATCATATACAGCTCTAGCATGGTAATAGAATTTTTGTCTTTCAGGTATATATGAAAGATATACTTGAGTTTCTAATCTTTGCTTGAAAAAGAGAAATCTCTCAAGTGAGTAAAGTCCTATTTCTCTAGATCAGCAGCTGGCAAACTATAGCCCACAAACCAAATCTGGCTCATCACCAGGTATTTTTTTTTTAAATGTTTTATTGGCATACAGCTACACCCATTCATTTACATATTATCTATGGCTGCTTTCATGCTACAAAAGATGAGTCGAGTAGTTGGAATAGAGAGCACATGACCCAGTAAACTAAAAATATTTATTCTGGCCTGCACAGGACAAGTTTGCCAATTTCTACTGTATAAATTTTAGTTTTTTAAATAAAAACCAAATCAGATGATCACAGACTTATATTTTTATACAAGTGTTTTTTTTTCTGAGTTCCATGTTGCTGTCAGCCACAGTCTCACATTAAATGAAGATAATAAGAAAATGCCTGTAATAATTTTTATTGTATTTATGAGAGGTATTGTTGAGAATGTTGTTAAACTCATCACAGTGTTATAAGAACAACATATTTACAGTTGATACACACACACAAAATATTTTTTTTCCTCCTGAGGAATTAGCATTAATAGCATGACCACTTCAAATCTTGTAATAATTTGTTTTCTCTTTCCTTTGGAAAATAGAAAACTTAAAGGTAATACCTGCTATCTCCTAACTTATAGTACTGAGCACCCCTTCCTACTTTTTAAATTTACCCTTGGTTTCTTTTCATTTTAGTTTCCTGGTGTTGGTTCTTTTTTTCCTGATTTCTTTATTCCTTTTGCAAAATATGCATTTTTTAAGCCATACTTCATTTTTTTTTAAATTAAGATTGGGTATAAGTAAATGAGAGTATCAGTTATATAGAAAAAGACCTGAAAGAAAAGATGCTTGAACCTTATGCCTTGTCACAGGAATCTATCATATAATTGCATCATGTCCTATCTGCAGGTTTCAGTTTAAACCTCAAGGATATAAGAAGGAAAGAAAATACTCTGCCCCCACAAAGACCTCAGCTGAAAATAATCTGCAGCTATCTACAGGGCTGTATCTTGAGGTGAAAGAGATTCCTTTAGTTTAGCTGGAAATCGAAGGAATTCTAATCTAAGGGAAACCACATTCCCTTAGTTTAGTTGGAATAACTCCTAAGGTATGGCCATCTCATTCTGATAGTTTGAAAAACTCTTATATAGGAATCAAATGAGATTTAGGACAGGATATATGCCATAATGACAGCATTATATGGCAATGGAACACAAGTGGAAAGAGAGATGATGCCAAATTACAATTACACTGATGTTACTAAAATCAGAACAGAGTAGAACATGAGAAATATCCAGGTTCACTTTCTGCCATTCTGCCAAACACAATACGTCAGACTGTGGTGACCATTCTGCCCTGCTGCTTGCTTCCTGGACAATCCAAAGTGTTGAGAAAGATGCTGTCAGATGCCTCAGATCACCTGGGATGGACTGCTTTGTCTTTTGTGTAGATATAGGTAACTGGGCACTGCTGAATTTCATCCTGTGGTCCTAACTATGGTTATACAAATACAGTAGTAGTTTTTCCAGTGTACCTACCTAGAGAATTTTTCAATGAAATAAATATTCCTACCTTAATCAAAATTAAATTCACTTCCAATTTGGTATTAGTAATAAGCAATGGACTCTTCCCACCCTTACCTTCCACCCCTTCTTTATCACAGTAGGAAGGCAAAGAACTAGAAAGGTAAATAGTTCAAACCAAAAAAGCATTTTATACCTAATCACTTTAAGAAATAAAGTTTCATGTTTCTCCCATACTGGCCTGTAAATACCTCCAATATTATCTGTACAAAATGCTTTCATAATTATCTAGAAAAGTCTGTATCTAAGTCTTATGTAGTGTTTTTATTAAAATTCTCTTTTCTGCTTTATTCATCAATGGTACTAATCAAATCAGATTAAATAATAACTGGATATTTACCATTTTCCTTTAGTCTGAATGTTAAACATAGATATATAACTGCTATGGTTATATGTAGCTGGCATTCAGTAATTAGAAAACTAGTAAGCTTACAAGTTACCACATGTTTTGATGTTAGGAATAGCTGCTTCACAGCTACTTCCTGAAGTGTTGCTTCCTTGTTCTGCACTAAATTTACTTAAAGTTCAAGTCTAAATTTCACCAGATGTTGACAGAGAAACAGTATTCTTTCAGGGTTACTTTTGCAAACAAATTTTTAAGATCCTTCATAAGAGAATTTGTATGCAAGTTAAAACATCCTGAATTCAAAGTACTTTTAAGCAATAAAGCATTATTACCACATAAGTTACAACACAATGTCACACTGATCAACATTCCACAAATATCTTAGAAGCATGCTGTTCCCATGATAGTCTAATATGACCTCAAGGAAGATCTCTTAGTAATAAAGATAGAGAGCGCTAACAAAATCCTTCCATAAACCAGAAGGTCCAAAAGGTCATGAGCTACTTTGCAGCACAGCCACAGGGACTTCTTAGTGCAAACTGCTGAAGGCGCCTCAGCTGGTGTAATAAGGATACGTGTATATCTAACATATTCTTTATATAATTTCCATTTTGCTAGCAGTAGTCAAAAGAAATGGCATCAGTGCAACAAATGAAGAATCACATTTTGCCTGGGAAACTGATAACAGTCCCAAAAGATTTTTGTTACTTGTTCTCAAAGAGTTGAACATGCTTTGAAAAGCTATTTAGGGAAAACATATAGCTGTTCTTCTAACTATAATGAAAATATATTTTTGTGTAAAAATTTTGATATTTTGTAAAAAGTTTGTGTTGTCAAAAAAATACTTTTATGGGGATGTGGGATATTTGAAAGATACATGACCCTCTAAGACACCAACATTATTAAAAATAAGAAGTTGAGGAAATACAGTTTTTAATTACCATGTATTATCAATATAAGCTAAAAACTTTTTTAAAAATATATTTTAGCATTCTGAAGTCATGGGTCTTAAAAGTGAAGGCATGTCATAGTTATAATGGCAGCCAGCTATATAAAATAATGGTATATCTTATTATTGATATGTGTTGCCATAAAACATGATAAGCCTTTATCATAAATTTAACTCCATTTTCAAGGATTACATTGCTGATGAAGCAGTGCTACCAATCATTAAAATTAAAAATTTTTATTGCTGCCAAGAATAGGTGTCTCTACATTTTCTTGTATCTACTGTTCAAGGAAGAATATTAAATGCAATCCATTTGTTTTTCCTGAATTTCTCTCTTTTTTCTTAAGGGAAATATACAATAATGTCTGTTTGGCAACACCATAGTCACATAATATGGTTTGAAACTCTCTCATAATGCTGGTCTCTCTTCCTTTGATATGCTCAGTACAGTATATGTGAAGAAACATGGTATTTAAAATGTGGCTTACCTACGCTAATAAAGTAGAGCAGCCTTCCTTATTTGGGTTGCTATAATTATTTAATGCAGATAAAGATTAATTATGTTTTTGGTAAATCCTTTTTAAGAAATTTTATTGGAAATAGTTATTGATAATTTAATTGGCAAACCCCTAGTATGCTTGAAGCCAACTAAATCTATTAAATTCCGTGTATATATAGCCTAATGTTAAATCATTACTTTCTTGGTATATTTAATATATTAGATGTTAATTCAGAACTTACTTTTTTTTCTTGTTAAATGACATATTGATAGATTTAGCTTATTATTCTAGCTTGTCAAATATATATGAATGTTTGTATAGGTACATATACGTGTACACACAAATATATAATTATTAAGAATTTTATGAGCTGTGTATCATTTGTTCCAACATGTTTCCAACACACTAACCTTTTCTTCCTTGGACTCCTTTCTTCCTGTGATCTTGTCTTTCATCCTGATAGAGCCACTGTCTCAATGGTTATTCTCCAGACCTTTACGTTAATAATAACTGGAACTGAATATAATTGTAGTTTTCAAATATCCCACTCTCTAACCACTACCTTCTGTCCTCATAATACCTTAACTGCAACAATCATCCATTTAAGTGACATTGGGGACAGTCAATCACTCCCTCTTTATTGAAAGCCCTCCTTTCTTTGGTTTAGGAATGTCACACTTAGACATTTCCTCCATCCTCTCTGGCTTCTTCATCTCAATGTCTTCTACTAGTTTCTTGTAATAAATCTAATTATGAAGAACTCCAGGGCTTAATACATGGGATCTCAGCTTTATTCTATTTATACTTACTTAATGATTTCACCAAATCCCATGGCTTTAATATCATTTATATGCTGATGATCGACAAATAGATATTTCCCATGAACTTAAATTAATATTGCTAACTTCCTACTTGACATCTCCACTTGAACTATCTAATAAGAATATCATCTTAATATATCCTACACTGGATTTTTATATATTCTTTCTTCTGCTACCACCTTCATAGTTCAGCCATCCCTACCTCAGTTAATGGACAATGCAACTTTTTAGTTAATAAGGCCCAAATCCTTGGAGTTATTATTTCCTCCACTCTTTTACTCATAACAATATACAACCATCAATAAATCCTACTCAATTCCCATAAATATATACAGAAAATTCTAATAAAAACCCCAGTGAAATTTCACCCTAACCATACAACAATTGCTAAAATTACAAGGACTGATAACAGAACATTTTAGCAAGGATGAAAAGCAACCAGAAAACTCATACATTGCTGGTAAAAAATGCAAATGTTAAGATGTTTTGAAAAAGTAGAAGATCCATAAAATGTTAAATGTATGCCTACCCTGTATGCCAGGAGTTACATTCCTACTATTCACTCAAGAGATATAAAAACATATGCCTACAAAAATAATCACACAAGAACGTTTGTAGCAGAGTGATATCAATAAGATGGCAGAGTGGAAAGGCCTGGACCTTCCCTGTCCCTACAAACACCCCAATTCAGCAACAATTCATGGAAGAATTCCTTTTGTGAGAAATCAGAAACTAATTGAAAGACTCCTGCACCCTGGGAAAATGCAAAACCAGACTCATTGAAGTTGGCAGATACATACTCACACCAGAGACCCAGCCCCCTGTACAGTACCATAAGATCAGGAAGAGATCTCCTAGCTCCTGACTTCACCCAAGGAATGGAAAAAGTTGTTTCACATTTCTGGTGCTCCAGAATTTCCATGAAAACTCCCCAGAAAACTGGCTTCTGTCTTGCTAGTCTTGAAGCTCTGACAGGTTTAGTAGCATCTAGCTGCCTAGAAAGAATGGAGGTAACAACTTGGTCTTGTAGACACCATTGATCCTCCCCCCTGCTCAGCACAGAGTGAGCAAACAAAAAATTCCCAACTCTCAATTTCCCCCTGGGAAGGGAAAAAGTTGATTTTCATGTCCAATATTGCAATATCACCAGGGATTCCCAAAAGACTGGCATAGTCTTGCCAGTCCTGGAGCTCTCATGGGTATATCACAATCTAGCCACCTGAGAGAGAATAAAAAGTGTTGCTTGGGTTGGTAGACACCATAGCTCCAGCTCAGCACAGAGCAAACTGACAAAAAACTCATTTTCCTGCTTCTTCCGGTAAAAGAAAAGAATTGGTAGAGCCCCCCAGAATCCCTGGCTAAGCTGATTGGTGGCAGCTGTAATGACTAATTTTATATTAAGGAATACATACAAATCTGATGAAGAATTATTATTGCGTGTGTTTACAAGGGTGTTTCTAGAAAAGATTAGCATGCAAGCCTGACTGGATGAGGTGGTAAAGACCCACCCTCAATTTAGGCAGGCATCATCCAATCCACTGGAAGACAGGAGAGAACAAAAATGGAGGAAGAGGGAAATCTTTTGCTCTACTTCCACTGGGTCTGAGATACACTCTCTTCCCTGTCCATGGGTATCTGAACTCAAGACACTTCAGCCTTTGGGATCCAGAACTTACACCAGTGGCACTCCAGGCTCTCAGGACTTTGTCCTCAGACTGAGAATCACACCACTGGCTTTCCTCGTTCTGAGGTTTCTGGACTTAGACTGAACCATGCCACCAGCATCCAGTTTGCAGACAGCCTATTGTGGGACTCCTCAGCCTTTGCAATCACATGAGCCAATTTCCCTAATAAATCCTCTTTCACATATTTATGCACATATCCTATTGCTTCTGTCTAGAGAACCCTGATTAATATAGGAGCTCTCTGTTTGAGACAAGTTTGTAAAGATTGGGAGAGGTGATGCTTTGTCTAATGTGAAGATACCAACACAGAGAGTCTAGAAAAATAAAGAATCAGGAAAAGATCTTCTAAACAATGGAGTAAGATGTCTCCAGAATCTAACCCTAATTAAATGGAGTTACATGATTTACCTGAGAGAGAAAGAAAAATAACTCTCTTAAAGTTGTCCACTGAGGTCAAGGGAAAAATTCATGCACAAAGTGAGAATTTTAACAAAGAGAAAGAAAATATTAAAAAGTACCAAACAAATCATAGAGCTGAAGAACAATATAATTGAACTGAGAAATTCATTAGAGAGATTTGATAGCAGACTAGATCAAGCAAAAGAAAGGATCAGCAAACATGAATAAAGGTCACTGGAAATAATTCAGTCAGAGGGGCAAAAAGAAAAAAAGAATTTTAAAAAAGTAAAGAAAGCTTAAGGGAATTATGAGACACCATCAAGCAGACCAATATAAACACTATGGAAGTCTCAGAATGAGAAGAGAGACATAAAAAACCAGACAGCTTACTCAAAGAAATAGTTGCTGAAAAAAACTTCCCAAATCTGGGAAGTCAAGTAGAAATTCAGGTTGAAGAAGTACAAAGGACACCAAGTAAAATTAACTCAAAGAAATTTACACCAAAACACATTATAATTGTTATCAAAAGTCAAAGACAAAGAGAATATAGAAAGCTGCAAGAGAAAAGCTACTTTTTCCATATAAGTGAATCTCTATAAGACTAGCAGTACATTTCTAAGCCAAAACCTTGCAGGAGAAAAGACAGTGGGATGATATACAATCATTCTTTAGTATCTGTAAGGGATTGGTTCTAGGACCCCTCCATAGGTACCAAATTTTGCAAATGCTCAAGTCCCTTATATAAAATGGTATACTATTTGCATACGACCTACAGACATCCTCCTATATACTTGAAATTGTCTCTATGTTACCTATAACATATAATAAAATATAAATGCTATGTAAATAGTTGCTATACTGCAATTTTAAAATATGTATTAGTTTTATTGTTTTATTGTTATTTTTTTATTTTATTTTTAAATTTTTTTTTTCCTTTTTGTCTTTTTTCGTGTCCGGCAACGGACTGCAACCCTCAGTGTCGCGCCTGTACCGGACCGGGACCGGCAACGGGATCGCAAACCTTGGTGCTGCGCCCACACCTCACTCAGCCAGTGAGCGGGAACCGGTCTGTATGTGGGATCCGAACCCTCGGCGTGAGCGCCGTCACGCTCCCAAGCGGCGCACTGTAGCAGTGCGCCACTGGGCCGGCCCAAAAATATTTTTGATATTTGGTTGGTTAAATCCAAAAATGGGAAATCCACAGACACAAAGGGCCAACTATATTCAAAGTGCTGAAAAAAAAATGTCAACCTATAATACTCTACCTAGAAAGAACCACCCTTCAAAAAACAAAGGAGACATAAAGAATTTACCAAACAATGTAAAGCTGAGTGAGGTTATCACCACTGGACATGCTTTATGAGAAACACTAAAGGATGTTCTTCAAATTGAAAGAAAAGGACACTAAACATCAACATAACAGCATGAGAAAGTATGAAGCTCATTGATAAAGGTAAATGTATAGACAAATACAGAATACTGTATTTTTGTAATGGTGGTGGGTTTTAAAAATAAAACTTTTAATTCTAGTATGAAAATTTTATAAAAGTATTAGAAATAACTATAACTAAAAATGTTAAAAGATACACAATATGAGTATATGTAAATTGTGACAACAGTAACATAAAGTATGTTGGGGAGAAATTAAATTGTAGACTTTTTGTATGCAATTCAATTTAAGCTGTTATCAGCTTAAAATAGACTGCTATAGCATATTTTATGTAAGCACCAAGGTAACTACACACAAAAAATTACCTATGGAAGTTATACAAAAGAAAAAGAGAAATGAATTAAAGCATATCAATAAAAAAAAATCAACAAAATACAAAGGAAGATAGCAAGAAAGGAAAAGACATGCAAAAGTACTGCAAGACTAACAGAAAACAATTAACAGAATGGCAATAGTAAATGCTTACCTATCAATAATCACTTTAAATGTAAACAGATTAAACAGCCTAATCAAAAGACATCAACAAGACACAACTATTGGCTGTCAATAAGAAACTTATTTTAGATTTAAGGGTGCACATAGGCTGAAAGTGAAGAGATGAAAAAATATATTCCAAATGGTAGCTAATAGAGAATAGGGGTGGCCACACTTCTATTAAGCAAAATGGATGTTAAGATAAAAACTATCACAAGAGACAAAAAAAGACATGTTATAATGATAAAAGCATCAATCCAACAAGAAGAGATAACAATAACAAATACATATGCAACCAACATTAGAGCACCTAAATATATAAAGCAACATTGATAGAACTAAAGGGAGAAAGAGACAGCAATACAATTATAGTAGGAGACCTCAGACTTCACTTTCAGTAATGGGTAGAACATCCAGAGAGAAAATCAAAATCAAAGGACTTGAATAACATTATAAATCAAATGGACTTAACAACATAAACAGATCATTCTACCCAACAGCAGCAGAATACACTCTTCTCAAGCACACGTGTATCTTTCTCCAGAATAGTTCATGTGTTAGTTCTTAAAAGATTTAAGAAGACTGGAATTGTGCCAAGCACATTTTTGTACCACAATGGAATAAAACTAGAAATCAATAGCAGAAGAAAAACTGAAAATTTTAAAAATATGTGGAAATTAAACAATGTCCTCTTGAATAACCATTGGATCAAAAAAAGAAATCAAAAGGCAATTAGAAAATACCTTGATATGAATGAAAACAAAACCAAAGCATACAAAAAATTATGAGATTCAGCATAGCAGTTCTAAGAGCAGTTAACAGCAATAAATGACTTCATTAAAAAAAAATCTCAAATAAACACCCTAATGTGGAGGATTCTTAAAGCAAATGTACCTCACAGGGCCTGGTTTTCCAAAGCCTTGCAGTTTCAAATATTGACCTTGCAGAGAACAGAAAATTTTCCTTAGGCTTTAAGTCTCTGCTGTAAGATAAAGATTTGTGGCACACCAAGGTTGCTGGCTCAAGGACAGACAGGTTATTGATTGATGTGTGAAGATACTGGAAAATTTCTGGAGGGAGAAGGAATATTTGCTAAGATCAAGCTTTGTTGGTAGATCACTTAATTGTCTAATGGAATGTCATCTGACTTGTTTCACTGAGAGTTACCAGCCTATATTGTTAAACTATAGCCCCACCTATGCTCTCTTTCTGTAACTTCCTGGTCTGGAAAATAAATGCAGGAAGAGAACCCCAAATTCAGGGTTAATTTCCCAAGGAACGGATGCCTCTTGCTTGAGGGTTCCAGGGGAGATTAACCACTTCAGGGTGTCTCCCTGCTCAGAAGAGATGGGCTTTGAGTAATCCTTTGAAGCTCCATCACCCAGGGGAAGTGGGGTGACAAATCCGTGGGGGAAAAAGCAACACCCTAACTTTACACCTCAAGAAATATAAAAGCAAGAACAAATTATACCCCAAGTTAGCTGGAGGAAGGAAATACAGAGTAGAGCAGAAATAAATGACAGATAGTTTTATAACACCCCTGTTCCAACCCCTCTATTGACTTTCTCACTCAGCAGTAAAGCCTATGTCCCTTAATGAGTTACAAGGTTCTGTAAAATCTGGTCCAACCCCACACCTCTCTGATCTCACTTCTGACTGCTTCCTTGCTTACTTAGCTCCAGCTACACTTGATGTTTATTGCCTCAGGCCTTTGCATTTGTTATTCTCTGCTCTTCCCCCATATATCTGAATAATATACTCCCTCACCTCTGAAGTCTTTGTCACCTGTCAACAATTCTGTGAAGCCTTACTTGACTACTGTATTTAAAATTGTAAATCCTCAGCACTTTCTATTCCACTTCCCTACTCTGACTCTTTTCATAGTACCTATCACTAATATAGTATATCATTTATTTGTTCTTTTTGTGTGTGAGTGGTTCTCTTTCCACTTTTTAATGTAAAAATCTATGTAGGTAACACATTTTTTGTGTCTTCTTCACTGTTGCATTCCACAGCCTAAAATAATGCCTGGCACATAGGAGGTACTCAATAAATATGAATTTCTGCATATTTGAATCAATGGATGGATTTGTAAATATGATTACTCTTCCACCAATGTCTTCATTCTGTTATTCATTAAAATGTTGATGTAGACAGAGCCAAGGACAGTCATAAAGCACATCACTAGAGAAATTCCTCCAGCTTTATCTAGATAGAATAATCAACACTTGTTTGGGATGCATTTGCTAAGCTTAAATCATTCTGCCTTTCATAGGCTAACAAAATCAGCTCTATTAGTTTTTATCAAAGTAGGATTTTCATCCTAGTATAAAGGCAAAGCATTTATCAGTTGCTGTATTGACACCATTAAGTGAGTTTATCTCAATATGATATCACAGATAAAAATCTGTATCTCATTTGGTCTTTAATTAAAACATACTCCAATAATACATGTATACAGTGATTTTCCCAACATCAGCAAAAAAAATCATAAACTCTTAAAGAAGAAAAATTTTCTCAGTGATTTAAAACTTTTCACTCATTTCAGGTTGTCATGTCATAAACCCACTGCTAATAGAAGCCACCAACAACTCGATCATGTTAACTAGTGTCACAGTAACTCTCCACCAGAATTATATATAGCAGGGAAATTCAGATGGAATTTTTATTTAAATTAATCATTTAAATGCAGTTAAGGAGCACAGTATATGTGTTACTAAACTCAAAAGAATACTTCATTTGTTAGTTATATAATATGTTCTTGTGTGGCTTATTTCTCCCAGTAGTGGGCATAATGTGGTGGTTAAGTACATCTCATTTGGGTTCAAATCCCTTTTCTACCATTTGCTTGCTGTGGGATCTTGGAA
This sequence comes from Galeopterus variegatus, assembly GCF_000696425.1. Lineage (NCBI taxonomy): Eukaryota > Metazoa > Chordata > Mammalia > Dermoptera > Cynocephalidae > Galeopterus > Galeopterus variegatus. The sequence goes on from NW_007727536.1 coordinate 34,444, forward strand.
AAGTTACTTAACTTCCATCTGCATTAGTTCCCTCATTTATAAATTATGGATAAAAACAATACCTTCCTCATAAGGTAGCAGAGAGGATAAATTGAGATAACAAATGTAAAAGGTACAATAAGTGTTTGCTATCGTTTACTTACATGAAATTGTAAAAAAAAAGTAGCACAATTATGTTCTCTGTCTTTTAAAATTTTTCCTGTAACCTGATGACTTGGCTTTAAGAAATACCAAAATTACAAAAGTGATAAGTTCTGTGCATATGTAAGTTAAATAACTCTTGATGTGATTGGGTTTATACTTTTATTAAATGTTTGGTTGCCATTTACAAAACTGGAGAAGCTTGACTTTGAGCACCTGGAATTTCTCTTTTCATAAAGCATCAATCTATACTGGAATACAGATGTTTCTGTGCCTCTTCAGAGATCAGAAACGCAAGTCTCTTACATGTGTCTGTCTCTGACTATTACTCTGGGAACACTACAGTCTTATCTGTAGTCTTGTTGATCACCCTCTGCCAGCCACAATACCAGAGAACCACTAATACACAGGCATTTGACCCTGCTAGGCTGCCAATGCCATTAATGCAAAAATGCCAATGCTACCATTCTCTTCTTCTAACCAAACCAGAACTTCACCACCAGCCAGAGAGGCTCTGTGTGAGCCCTTGAATGAGCCCACTCAAGTGCAGATCTCTACTGATTAGATCAGGCAAACATTACTGTCAACACATCCTGTGCCACAAGAGCACCTCTGAAAGGCAAGCACTTGTGGCTGTGCTATGATTAAACGGGTTTATACTTGAACCCACACATAGAAAGTCTGGGATTTCTTTTTCTTGCTCAAACACTTATACCTGTCTGGGTCACTGTCCCTGTTGCCACACACAGCTCTACCATCCTGATGACTATGTAAAATTTCATTCCTTATGGTGAATTTCTCCATGTCTGTAACCTTGCTTTCTTCACTATCAAATCTGTTTGTATTTATCCAAACCCCAACTGTGGATAGAGTCATGTCTCCTCCACTGCCAGAGATTCCTAAATCTCCACGTAAATCAGTGCATCCAAATGGATTTTGAGGAAGAACTGTTGTCCAAGCCTAGATACTAGCTCCATGCGTCATAACTTGGGGACAATGGGACATTTTGTTACATAGAAAAATGCTAGTGTCCTTCTTTGGCTATTGTAGATCAATGCTGTGCAATAATGATAAAACTCAATAGGGGTAAGAAGAAATAATCTCATTTAGAGCAGAATTAATTTCTCAGGCTGATCATTAATATGAGCACTATATTTAATCATGAATTTCTAATACTGTATTTCCTTACTTTATTTTAAAAGCTTTTAAAAATTAGAATAAATTTTACTTTTCCTAACGTTAATGTAATATGTAAAAATGTATTAATTTCTCTTTAATGGTTTGGTAGAATTCAGCAATGAAGCCATCTGGTCCTGGACTTTTCTTTTTTGGAAGATTTCTGATTACTGCTTCAATCTCATTGCTTGTTATTAGTCGGTTCAGTTTTTCTGTCTTCTTGGTTCAATCTTGGTAGTTTGCATGTGTCTAGAAATTTATTCATTTCCTCCAGATTTTCAAATTTGCTGTTATATAGTTGTTATAGTAATCTCTAATGATTCTTTGTATTTATGTGGTATCAGTTGTGATATCCCCTTTAAATGGAATTATATCAAATTAAAAAGCCTCTGCACAGCAAAGGAAACAACCAATCGGGTGAAGAGACATCCTGCAGAATGGGAGAAAATATCTGCAAAATGCATCTGACAAGGGATTAATATACAGATTATACAAAGAGCTCAGACAACTTTACATAAAAAAACCCCAAATAATCCAATTAAAAAATGGGCAAAGGCACTGAATAGACATTTCTCAAAGGAAGACATACAAATGGCCAACAGGTATATGAAAAAATGCTTAAATCACTAATCATCAGGGAAATACAAATCAATACCACACTGAGATATCACCTCACCCCTATCAGACTGGCTATTTTAAAAATGACAGAGAATAACAAATGTTGGCAAGGATGTGGAGAGAGAGGAACTCTCCTGCACTATTTGTGGGACTGTAAATTAGTACAGCCATTATGGAGAACAGTATGGAAGTTCCTTAAACAATTACAGATAGGACTTCCATGTGATCCAGCAATCCCACTCCTGGGGATATATCCAGAGGATCGGAAAACATCAGGTCGAAGGGATATCTGCACTCCTATGTTTATTGCAGCTCTATCTATAATAACTAGGCATTGGAACCAACCTAAACATCTATCGATGGATGACTGGATAAGGAAATTGCGGTATATATACACAATGTAATACTAGTCAGCTGTAAAAATGAATGAAACTCTTGGGCCGATCCCGTGGCGCACTTGGGAGAGGGCGGCGCTGGGAGCGCAGCAGTGCTCCCGCTGCGGGTTCGGATCCTATATAGGGATGGCCAGTGCGCTCACTGGCTGAGTGCAGTGTGGGCAACACCAAGCCAAGGGTTCTGATCCCCTTACCAGTCACAAAAAAAAAAAAAAGAAATTCTACCATTCGCAACAACATGGATGAGCCTGGAGAAAATTATCCTAAGTGAAACAACCCAGGTACAGAAAGAGAAATACCACATGTTCTCACTCATAGCTGGGAGCTGAATACATAAGCAAACAAATGAACAATAAAGAGAGACAGAAAGAAAGAAATAAAGAAACAACAATCACAGTAATACATCGAACTTTTAAAAAACTAGATGTGGTGGGGGACACGGAGTACAAATGCAATTTGTGGTAATGGGCATGCTGTCAGTATGAATCGGCCTTCACATCTTGGGCACGAGAGGTGACAGTCAGCTTTGTATCTCATAAATATTCATAACCCCCCAAAAAAAACTACAGGTAGAGGAGGGGAGGGGAGGGGGAGAGGGAGGGGTTAATGAGTAATTGGTCAACGGACACAAAAAATGATTGTGTATTGTAATGATGAATAAGCTAACTAAACTGATCTAACTACCACACGTTGAACACAAGTATTGAAAATTGAAGTTGTACCCAATATGTATATTTAATAAAAAAATGTAAATTGCATTCATAAATATAGAATGAAATTTATAGAATACATATAAATCCCAAAGATGAAAATGTAAAATATCCATAATCACCTAACCCCTATATAGTTACTGGAAAAGATATTTCACTCTTAACTTGAGATGAAAAGTTGTAGAAACATAAAATCATGCCATTTGTGATGAAAAAACATTTTCAGATGAGCATTTAATTTTAACTTTACAACACAAAAACATCATCACCATTAACAAACACAGCAACAAAAAGACAGCACTTCTTTGAAGAGCTCAAGCCACATGAAATGACCATATGAGTTTAAGCTTAATTGAAAGATTTTTCACGAAGATAGCTGAATCAAAAACTTAGGCAAGAGAAAAGAAACATTCCTTCACTGATTCATATTGCTACGTCTGAAGGAAAGGGAATGTGAAAAGGTGAAGAGGTAAGTTACAGAGTTCAAAAATTTTTAAAACACCATAATGTTACTAGAAAAGGAGAAAAAGGCTTAGGTTATGTCTCCTTTCTTATTATTCTATTATTAATCATTTTAAGAAAACAATTTTTATGTTTCCTAGTCAATGAATACTTCTTTAAAACAGTAATATAATGATTTCAAAAATTCTAAAATTATTCCATTTAATAACTGCCATTCAAATAAATTCGAAGGCATTATTAGAAAAATATTTCCATGAATTACAAGATCAGACATGCTTTAGTTTTATAATAATGCTCCCTAGGTAATTCTAATTAGCTTGTAATACTAAGATACTTATAATAAAACACTGGGAAGTATTAAATTAATAAACTCTAGAAGATGCAGATGTCATTTTTCAAACTGCTCAGGATTACTGCATAGTCCACTTTTTCACTGGTTTTCTAGAAAAACTGTGAACATATATAAACTCTTGAAAATAAATCCTGACATGTTGATAATATTAAGGAAAGTCTTTATTTTTGATTCACAAGATATTTTTCTTTCAATCATATTGCTGTGTAGATCATATTGTGCAACATTACTAAAAGTGGCACCACAAGCAAGATCCATTGGGGTTCTCTTCATTTAGGTCTGTCTGGATACCTGAGAAAGTTCCCTTTTATATATCAGCTATGTTGACCACAGTCCCTTTACAGCATTTTTATTTTACAGATAAATAACCTAATGATCGTCATTTGTTCAAGTCGCACAAAAATTTATACAGAATTAGGATTAGAACTCTTAGCTCATGGATTTCCAATCTACTGTTTTCTGAGTACAATGTCATACAATTAATAAGTATTTCCAAGCAATAATGGAGTTCTGATTCATGCAGATAATCAGTGGATCAAAAAACAAAGAGGTTTTGATCCCATATCTAGACAAGCACTATGTTAGGTCTGTCACAAGGAAAACAAAATCAACAGGATAGGCCTAAGTACCGATTCTTTAGATAAATAAGAACTACATATTTGAAACAATTAGAGCCTATTAAGCAAGAAATGTTTAAATGCTCAATTACATTTTTCTGGATGCATTTCAGGATTTTTTTTTAAAGGAAGCAATCAAAGTGATGTGGAAGAGTTAAAAAAGGCTCTCTGAAGAAATACAGCACATTCACAAAAGAGGACATTCTTCAGGGAATTGTCCTGTGCACAGAGCACAGCCACATGCTTCATTTGAGCACCACTATAGATCGATACGGATGACTCTAAAACAGAAACATAAGCCCACCAACAAAGGTAAGAAAATGACTTATGTTGTAACCTCAACTTTTCCTTTTGAGGCATCCTACCATCACTCACACAGAGCATCACCCCACCTCCGGACTCTGTCTTCTTCAGCACCTCACATTAATTCACCTTTTGGGTTAGCCCATTCCCAGGTTCCAAGAAAAGCTAACATCTCCTGAAAGTCTCTGCATCCAAACTCCTGCCCCTTCATTTCTGATGGAAGCTGGAGCCTAGAATGAAATCAGTGTCCCAGAGCCAGGCACAAGATGATCAGCCACAACAGCTGGCATCAAGTTTAGGCTCAGGCTTCTTTATGGCCATTGGACCATGGAAGCTGATGCTAAGGGGGCTCAGGTGGGCTGGACCACTGATGTGGCAGCACTCCCCACCCTGTGTTGTGCTGTTCTTATCCTGTGCTTGAGCAGCTCCATTTCATAGTCCTGAGAGCTCACTGCATTTTCCACTCCACCTATTACCTCCTCTTGGATGAGAGTTTACTTGGACTGTGCCAGTTCCTTGAAGTTGGATCTTGCACCAAAATTCTAAGGTCTCGGTATAAATTTTGCCATGTGCCTGGATCCTGAGTGTTATGACATCATTTGGATATTCTCTCTGCCTACTCCAATATCTTGGCACAGCTTCTGGAATTGGGACTCCGAATGTTTTGCCTTACAGGGCCTATGCCACAGCTGCCTGGTGGCTATACCTAGGCTCTGTGGCCATGTCCTCTTTCTTCAGTCCTCTCCCTGTCTTAGTGAGTAGGTTTCTGTGCTGGGGGCTCCCTTTGCCTCACATCCAGGTCTGCTTGGCTTACCCAAGTCAGTCACATACTTTTGGTACATGATCCCATTACTGCACGACTCAGTAAGTTATTGTCCCTGGACACTAAATTACATCTTAGTTTACAGCACATCCAAAGTGCTCTCATCTCATGACGCTCATACACATTTCAAGTGTATCACAACATACTGAAAAGTAGGGTGGTTCTTAGTCCCGATGGAGTGAAGTAGGTAGGAAAAACAAAAGCACCCCCCCCCCATTAAAAACCCTGCTTTGTCAAAAAGTATAGGAAGAAATTAATAGAAATGATCACTCCTGGCATTCTCTGCCCAGCAGATGATCTAGCTAACTAGATGTCTGTGATTTCCTGGAGAATTTACTCTTGGAGTTATTATCCCTAAATGACAGCCTTTCCTGTAGCCTGCTTGCTTCCTAAAATGTAGTGGTGACCAACATGTCCTGTCTTGGTCTAAGCTTGAGGCCATATTCTCTTGTACTTCTCCTTAAGAGTTCAGCAGGTCTTCAGAAATCGCCAACTTTCAGGGATAACAAACAGTATTCTTAAGAATTTCAGATGGCTGCATGGGTCCTGTATAATTTAATGTCCAGCTGGTCATCATAGGGGGTCTAAAATGCCAACTTTAAAGTCTATTAGATCAGTTCTCTCACACCTTCATATGGACTACTCACTGCTTTCTTAAAAAACGGCATGTATACAGCTTTACTCTGTATTTTTGGGTAGTACATGATGATTGTTTGCCATTTGGGATGGGCTTCGTATCAATGGGGAAAAAATCTACCAACTGATATATAATTTGAGCAATTCTATTGTACCAGTAAACATACCATCTGTGGCAAAACAATTCATTCAGATATAACACTGTCTTCATATTTTATCTGTACCCCAAATTCCATAAAGGCAGCCAACCTTTCTGTGCTCACTTCCCTTAGGGAAGCTTTGTGATACTGGGCAGAAAGAAGTTGCAATTAGTATGCCAGACAATAGTGTTTGTGTTCATGTGCGTGTGCACATGTGTGTGCATGTGTGTGTGTGTGTGTGCGCGCACACACATATGTGTGTGTTGCTGTGGAGGGTAATGGTGTGAGTGAGGCAGTTAAAGAGAGGAAAGATTCTATGAGACAAGGAAGGAAACAGAATTCTAGGGGACCCACAACCGCCGAAAGTCTTCACCTTAGATTACTGGTTCCTTCTGACAAAGCAGAACTGTCTAATTTAAACTGTTATCTTGTGATATTAATAGCAATTGATAGCAGCAAGAGATTTTAATTTTCCTTTTTAGGTGCAGCACATGAGGAAGATCTGTGATAGTAAAACCTCTTTTTTTATATTAACATTAATACAATCGCATCTGAAGAACAGTTGTGTCTCTATTTACAGATGTATATTAAGATTCCCATACACAATTCTACTTGCTAATAAATATCTCGCCATTTGAAGATGTTAATAAATGTGTGTTGACTCCTTGTAAACACTAGGCACTACATAAATGTCTGTTAAATTCAATATCTTACAATGATAGAAACTACAAATATATATTTGGAAGGCAAAAGTAAATTTTATATGTCTGTATCTACTTTTTAGACATGATAAAACCAATTTCTTCTAAAGAATAGTATCTTCTAAACCATTTTCCTTCTACATAAACTTCATTAATAGAGTTCCTTTTAGATTTAAATTACTTTCTAACTTCATTACTTGTTCTGTGTACACTTTTAAAAATCTGCTAATTCAAAGGAAGCACTCAAGCATTGCTCTGTGTCTCAAGGATCAGAAAATCCTATGAGAAACAATAAGTGGCTTTGTCAAGTAGTGAATAAAGAAAAAATTTCTGCGATCAGAAATAAACCATGCTCAATTTTAACATGCAAAAGTATTTCTTTAACTTGCACATGACTTTAAAATCCAATCACAAGAATGATGGTCTTTAAAAATTAAGATGTCTTTTCTAGAAGACAATCAGTATTCTAAACGGCAGTAATACTGGTAGCAATTGTTCTTTCAACCCAATGGAAATTCAAATCAAAACAAACAAGACAAAAAGAATGCACTAGTTCTTTTATGTAGGTTCCATACAAAGGCTTTAACCCAGTTTTTCAACCTCAGCACTACTGACTTTTTGAGCTGGATAATTCTTTATTGTTGTGGTCTGTTCTGTGCATTGTAGGATGTTTAACAGCATCCTGGGGCTCTACCCACTAGATGCCAGTAGCACTGTTCCCCACTCCACCCAACCCTCATGCACATTGTGACAGTCAATAATGGTTCCAGACGTTGTCAAATGTCCCTTGGGAGATTCCCCCATTCCCAAGACACAGCTTTAACCTTCTAGCTAGCTTTTCAAAGGCATTTCTTCATACAGCCATTTATTATTGAGCAAGATAGGATCTCACTTTTAATGTTTTTAAAAATAAAGGTGCAAAAGCTGAAGAACATCTTTATATTGGTATCTATAATTAAGGAACATGACAAATCCAGTGTCATGGATGTTATTTTTTTTTTATTTTCCCATTTAGATAGAGTGCAATTTAGTGATAAAAGGAATGACTGTGTTTTGGGGCCAGGCAACCTGAATTCAAATTTTATTTTTAACATTTAGAAACTGTGTAATCATGATTAAGTTACTTAAATTCCTGACACCTTTAGTCTTTATATTAAAAAAGCAGATAACAGTAATATTGCTATTTCACATTATTGTAAGAATTAAATAGGATAGCAACCCTAAAGGGCATGTCACATATTAAATAATCAATCCACTATCTTATGATTATGACCATAAAAAGTATAAAAATATCATCCATTATATGTATTCTTTTTTTCTTTAAAATAGCATATTTTTCTTCTTAGTTTTCAATAACCAAACTAGGACCATATCATTTGGAAAATCCTCTATTTCTCTACAAAGTGAAATTTAAATTTATTTCAGTTTGCCTTAATGATAGAAAAGGACAATAGGATAAACATAACTTTATCACTTATTTCATCTTGCATCTGTTAGAATCCGGCTATATTCTTTTCAAACATAATGATCAAGTGGGAAAGCACATTCAATTTATTTTTCTGTTGGCATAACTTACTTAACCTTACTAAAGATTAATTGGACTATCGTTTGTTACATACTGAAACCCATTCCTCCCAAGCAGTTGTGTGAAACCAATGAAATGCACAGTACTGAGATTAACTAGATACGGTGTATTTTATTATTCAGTACTATGCTCCAACAAAAATCACACAGGTTACACCACATTTTGTACACACAGTGTTTGAAATTGAATCAGTTGAGGCATTCTTCACATAGGAGAAATGTAAATAAGGCATGATCCCTGTCCCCAAGGAGCTTATGCTTGTTGCATATAAGTAATGTGGAAAATTATTCTTTGCAATGCTTAATTTGCATTACAGTAATAAAAGTTTCATAAGAGCAATATGTATTAATCATCAGAAAATAATTAACCAAAGTAGAAACAATAGAGAACACCTACTCATTTTCTCCAGGATGCATGATACCCTCACTTTACTTTGCCTTCCTCCTTTCACCAGCCTAACATAGTCAACATGCTTCAGAATCCCCTTGGTCTCACCTTCCCCAAAGACTTACGGACCCAAAGACTAACCCAGGAGAAAAGTGAGAGTATAGTTTATCCCTCAGCCAGATTGAGATATTGCTGAATAATATCCAAGATACCAGGTCTCAGCTAAAGTTAGCTCTGCAGGAAACTCTTCCTTGACATTGCCAAGCAGACTAGGTTAGTTCCTTTTGCAGTAAGCTCCTTTTCACTCTCCAGTTTTCCTGGGTAAATCTTTTCACAATAAAATGTAATATTTTTGATGTTAAGAAAAACTAGCTATGGCTAATTATAGGTCAACAGTCCTGGAAGTAAGATTATAAACTCCTCATGTGTTCTGGAGCATAGCCAGGCTGCTGATCTCACCTAGCACTACAGCTGTATGTAGCTAACAAATAAGTGGGAAATCAGGTCACTTATGCATAAACCTAAATTCTTCCAAAAAGCAAAAATGACAAGCTAGTCTTTAATGTTCTAGGCCTACCTAGTTTGGAAACCTCTCTATTGTGCTATCTAAAAAATGAAATTTACATTTATTTTGGCTTATACTTAAAGTACATTATTACTCAAATTCCAGAAGAAAAATAAAATATAATTTTATGAAATATCTGTGTTTCCTTTGATTGTGAAGACTTCTATAATCTCAAGCATAATGAATTATCACTAATAAAACAAAATGTGCTTTCTTATTTAGTTGTCTTGTTAAGGACTTCATCTACTTTCCTAAATCATTTTCTGTTCTCAAACATTTCTGAAGGGTCTAAATATGAGTAAGAAACTGCTCTAGGTGGTGAGGTTAGAGAGTCTAGTGAAGAGAACAAACACATAACAGATAACTTTAATAATATAATTGCAATGTAAAGAAAAAGGTATATATAGCCCATTCTGGAGTTCAGTGAAGGATTTCTGGGGAATATTAACTTGCAGTCATTCTTAAAAGATGAGTAAGAATTTTTGAGAAGAAGATAAGATTTTTCAGAAATGACATAATCAAAGCTGTAGAGCAGCATAGTATTTAACTGTAACTAAAAATAATTTAAAATTAGGAGAGCCTGAGTTTGAAGAGTGAGGGTCCCAGAATAGAGCAGTCTGTAGAGCTGCTCATGAACCAGATCATTAAAATATCAAAGCATTGTGGTTTCCAGATGTGTATCACTTTGAAAGATAACTTTTCCAGTTTGGCCACGGAACATCCAGAAAGATTTCAACAAGGAAAAAAATGAAATAACTATTCCTTGATAATTCTATTTGATTAATAATGTTAGATGGTCCTGTACAATATTTTAGACAATATTACACTATACAAAATACAATGAGAATCCTGTAGTAATACTTCACCTCAGTTCCTGCAATCAAAGAGATCAGCAAGTAGATGCTGTAATTATTTATTCATGTAAAAACTATTATTCACTTCATTAGATCAATGCTTTTCTTGTTCCAAAGTTTTCCTAAGGTTTTGCTTTCCAGTCTTTGCTTCTTGTTTACAGAGGAATAATTTGCCTGATCTTCCTACATAAACAAAATATTCTCTCAAATCACTCACAGTAAAGAGGTTTCTGGGCTCAGGGATATACACATATACACTATAACATGTGTGCATAGAGCCAAAGAAACCATACCTTTAGATTCTGACTTCTCAACCATTAGACCAGCTGTTATAACAGTATATTTAACAGTATCCAGGGGAATAGGTAAGCTTGATGTTTGATGCAAACCAGCTACCAGCTTGTGGAAAAATATGATCATTTCCTACTATATTACAAAGCAATAAAATACAAAAAGGAATTCTCAGGAAGATATTTAAGGTATGTTGATAGAGTTAATTTCATAGGGGGTTGTATACTTACTAAGGTAAGTTGAATACAGAACTAGAAAAATTCTAGGCCTAGTATTTCCATCAAAATTATGTAGGATATGAAATATACATTTGAGTATAACTTGAGTACATATCATATTAAAATTAGGCTGAAAAGAAGAGCCAAATCCTCATTCTGCTTAAATGATTCTGAACATGAACAATTTTGAAAGGTTGAATACACAGTTTTTTTATACAAATGTACTTGTACTAATGTTTAATTAATAATAAACACATGTAAGTAATACACAAAATTTCAAGTAACAGTAGAAAGACATGCATATTCAGAATACATGAGAAGATTGCATGGAAGCCTCAGGCTCAACTGTGACCTGCACAGGTCTTGTTCACAAGTGTATGCTTGAAACAAAGAAAACATTCAGTGCTTGTGGAATTAGATGAAAAGAATTGAGTATGTCAGTATGAACAATATCTAAACAGGTTAAAAAGTTCAAAATCATCTAGCCAACAAGTTTTGTTTTCTCTCACGTGACTCAGTTTTTCATAAAACTGTTGGGATGACATGACATCTTAAAGGTCTGCAGTTTTTCAGCCATGCTGATCACCAGAGCCTACTTTTGAAGAAGACTCTCTAAATTCTTTACCACACTTTTACAATAACGCTACTAAGTAGGTTTTTCACTGTCTCAGTTTTACAGAGAAATAAACTAATATTTAAGGAAGCTAAGTACTCTCTTCTTAGTTGCACAGATAGTAAGAGAAAATGATTCTGAAACTCAATAATTACAACCATACATAATAAAAAGTAAATATCAAACTTTTTTACAATAAAGATACGGCTTATAATTTTATAATAGTTACGGAAAGATCATCATGTAATAGAGAAATGTGCCAGTTCCTCTAAAGAAGGGTGTAAAAAGGTGTAAGAATTTGAACTAGGTCTGTTTGATTCCAGAAACTGAGCTCTTAACTCTCTCACTACGGAAATAATGTTGATATACACTGTACTGGTTTGGTGGATAATCAGCATCCTTTGAATCATGACTCCCAAAGAACTAAAGGACAAAACAATAAAAAACAAAAGACATTTTACTATGTGATTGGAAACCAGCTCCAGGGGTCCCGCCCAATTAAAGCTGAAATTCTAACAAAGCACTCAAACCCACCTGCGATATTTATTACCCTTCTTCTCTCATTCTCAGTCTTCATAAAGAACAAAGAAAAGCACCTTTGTTTCCAGAGTATGGAACAATTAAAGATGCAATTACTGGGTCAATTTTTTACATCATAACTAGAACGTATTCTAGAACTGGGATAAGACATACGAGAGGTTTAAAGGAGATAATAAGTAAGGCTCTGATACTCAAATAATTTTAAATTTTATTTTGTGTGAGAAAATGAATCTTGAGTAGATGAAACAACTAGAGAACAAATCTCTAGTTCTCCAACAGAGTGTTAGCTGGCAGAGCATTAGTAGAGATAAAAAGTATTTTAAATATTCACAAGAGGAGAAGGTAACTATTTCCTAAAGCTGTTGGGACTGAGTGTCAGGTGGCCGACTTGCATCATTGTTTTCCTGCGGTGGGCTGAGATCATCTACAGCTCCGTGCAGACAGAGGGAAGCATGAGAAAGTCAAAAGCCCAGTTCCATATATCAAATGCCCTGCTTGTCAGTTAAAATCAAGCCTTTAAAATCATATAAACATTGATTTCTGTATTTCAATTCCTTTTTTTTAGACAAAAAAAAAAAAAATCTCAAGAAAACAGATGATGCTAGCAACAATCCTTTTTTCTCAATGGTTTTCCTCTTGATGTGTTTTATGCCTTATGCAATGTGGTAGGAATGAGGTGGCAGATCTTAAATACTACAGTGGTCTCCTTTATATAGTTTTGAATGTCGCTATTCTTTAGGGTGCTTATAGACAAAGGGAAATAACAGAATCAATATTCTTATCAAAAATTTTTGTTAGAACTATGGATTTTATATCAAACTTTATTTAAGTTTATATATTAGACAGGTGTAACAAGTGTGCATCTTTCTGAATCTTGGGGAAATAAGATACTATCTTCTCCCAATGTCTCCTCATATTATTACTCAGAAAATGTCTTTGAACATGTTAATAATTATAATAACAACTAACATTTGTTTAAGGGTGACTATGTACTAGGTGATATGTTAGTTGTAAAATATATACTGTAAAATATATCACTGTAACTCTCATAACAACCCCAACTAGAGGTTAAGCATCTTGAACAAGTTCACACAGCTATAGTGGATCCTGGATGTGAACTTAGGTAGTGTGGCTTCAGGACTCATACTAATACACTATTATATTTACACACAATTATCTTGGCAGCATCATTACAACGATAAACCAATCATCCATAATGGCACAGAGGCCGAATTCCTCTTGAGCTGGTACTGTAAGTGTATTTTTTTCTACTCTATAACCATGGTTGCCTTTTCCATAGACATATATACCAAATCAAATTTGAATTTGTAGATGTTGGGCGAGGGGATCCAATGGTTTTAAGTAAGATTCAAGAAATGCCCAGAGGAAATAATGCATGTGGAACCTGTACAACATTTATAACATTTAAGCAGATAAGAATTAGGAACTATAAGACTAAAATTCATACCGGTGGGAAGTCTCAAGCAGTGATGATAAAGGAAAACAAAACGATGCAAGTTTAACTGGATTAAATAGAGAAATCAGTGGGGGTGAGGGGAATCTTTAATCAAGCCAAAAAAACTGAAGACAATAGAGACTGATGATGTGGATATGGTTGATAATTTTATAGCTACTGAGATCAGCCCTATTTAGGAATTTTTTTCAGTTTTTCTAGTTCTTACTATAACTATAACTTACTTTGGTAGACTTGTAGGACTGAAATGGATTTCACATGCAGAAAGAATTTAATTTAAACAAGCTCAAAATTTGAGAGCTAAAGGACTTTAAATATCATACAACCCCATCAGGAAAAAAGTGAGACCAAAAGAGGTTAATTAAGCTTATTTGAGGTCACTCTAAAGTTGATTAATGTGAGCTTGAGTAAGATAGTTATGTAGTGGCAGAGTTTACAGTGAAATGCAAAAATCTAACATGTAGTGTCCCACAAAGGAAAGGACTTCAGAAAAAGTCTTTTTTAACATTTCCCCAAAATCCTTTTTTAAAAATCAACAGGGAAGGGATTATAAAAGATGTTAAATTATAATGCACAGTAAAATACTTTTACGGAAAATTGTTCCTTATATATTTTCTAAACGTCTTATGATCTCTGCATGTTTTCATCAGATTTAGAGATAAAACTAACCACAATGATGCTCTTCTAAATTTCTCACACCCTGGGCAAGACATACAACTATAAATATGGGCAATTAGAATTTAAAATTTTTTTGACTCCTAACAAAAAGCACTGAAATGTCTTCTCAGGCTTTGATTGAAGGTAAATTGGATGCACTTGGTGCTTTGTACTATGAGAAAATAAAATAGAAAGCCATTATTTTTACCTTTAGGAAAACTATAACTTCCTTGGAGTGAAAAGGGACATGGCATACAAGCATGAAGAAGATTAAACTATGTAAAAAGCAAAAGATTATGAAATTTAAGATTAGCAAAGTACACAAGTGCTGGAAAAATTAAAATGCAAAGATGTGAACAGTGTTAAATGAAGGGGAATAAGATGTCCTGAATGAGTCTGCATGTGAGATTGTTGACTGACGCAGAAAAGTCCAAGGTGAGAAGGGATGAAAGATCTGACTGTGATGTGAGAAAAAAAGAGTAAGGAGATAAAAGTGTATAAGGGTTTTGTGGACCAGGTAGAAAAAGATGGACTTCAATGCACATGATAAAGGGAACCACTGAAGGTAAGTGACATGATATAAATGTTATTTATGACAGGTAGCAAACTGATACTAAGTAGATAGCTGAATTGAGTCTGGAATGTAAGAGACTACTTAGCAGGGGGAGAAATAATGCTTCAACCAGAGGTTTCTCAATAAAAGAGATGACTGATTTATAGTAAATGATTCAGAATTTGAAGAGCACGATGGTTGCTGGGGAGCCAGGAAACTTGGGCGGCTACTACTTCAGGTTCCTGTCTCAGAAGACCTTACAGTTTCTGAGCACTCAGGAGACCACCAGCCGGCCCTGCCAGTGGTCCATACCGGGCCGAATCAAGGTGCAGCTGTTCGGGTTTGATGAGACCTTTCAAGACTATTGGAAGGATGATTTCGTTATGGAACTGAAGTGAAAAAAATTGAAGCTATAAACATTCCTTGCACATGCCTTCCAATATCATTTTTTAATTAGTTATATGATGAAGATATTGTACGAGACAATGGACATATTGTTAAGTGTTTAGATTCTTTTTGTGATCCATTTCTCATTTTTGATGAGTTACAAAAAGTTTTACTAACAGAAGACCCAGAAAAATATGAAGTATTCAGCCAACCAGATAGAGAAGAGTTCCTGTTTTGTCTTTTCAAACATCTTTGCCTTGGTGGAACACTTTGTCAATATGAAGATGTGCTTAATCCATATCTAGAAACAACGAAGCTTATTTATAAGGCTCTGGTGAGGTTTCTGGTCAAGATGGCAGAATAGATGGTCCCCAGCGTCACTCTCTCAAACAAATCAACCAATTTACAACTATAAAAAAAGCAACAACAGCCAAGCTGGGGCTGCTAGAGCTCAGGGGAAGAGGAGTGGAGACCTACAGAGTACATGAAGGTGGGAGAAGCCAAGATGAAAGGAAGACAAAACTGCTTTGACCATTTCCTGCTGCAGCTACTTTAAGGCTGGAGCTGCTAAGCACACGGAGCAGGAGCCAACAAAAGCTGCAGCTGTGCCTTTGTATGAAGTTGCATGGAGGCAGCAGGGGAGAAAAGGGCCTCGGTGGGCCCCAGGACAGCAAGACCATTAATAGGGTTCCTGTGGACCCACATACGAGTGAGGAAGTACAACAACTGGAAAAAAGGAGCCAGTCAGAGGCCAGTGAGTCATCACAAGGGACTAGCGCAAGACCCATCCCATGGGAAATGTTTGCAGCATGGATGGTGGAGACAGGCCCACCAGGGGAACACTGGGGCACAGCAAGGGCAGCTGACTGGCAACCCAGTTGGTGAAGGAACACTCAGAGGAGACTGGTCAGAAATATAAAATTTCATGGAGTACAGTTTGATGAAAAGACTCAGGTCCAGATTAGAATTTCTACACAACCCAGGTGCACAGGTCTCTGGCGAGCCAAAAATACCTATATGATCAAACATTAAAACCTCAGCTGCACAAGAATGTTTTCCTAGGGAATTAGCAGCAAAGCAGCAGTTTAGCTCAACCACACAGCTCAAGTACTGGTTCCCACAGGAAGTTCCCGCATTTTAGAAGTAAGCAAAGAACAAAAAATTAGTTCTGACCCAGGCACACCACCAGCACCTTGGTGCGTGCCTGGGGACCTGAGGTATGGAGCCGGGAACCACTCCCCACTCCCATAACCAGGCACACCACTAGTGCCTTGGGCCCACCCGGGGTCCTGAGGTATGGAGCCAGGGACCAGACCCCCCTCCCACAACCAGGCACACTTCCAGCCCCAAGGAGCATGCCAAAAACATCACCTCCATGTAGGTGGCCCACCATAGCCACCACAATAACCACAGCTGCTGAAAAAGCAGCTAGAGGACGACCACCATGCAGATGGTCTGCCAGCCACTGGAGTGCATTGACACAAGGAGAGTCACCAGGAGAGACCAAAGAAAAGAAGAGGATGTCTCTCTCCACAAAGCCCATTCCAGAGTGACAGAAGAAGCATCTGTTCTACGGTAATATTGGGGGACCTGATCACACCTCTCAGCATTGGACAGATCATCTAGGCAACAAATCAACAGAGTAACCATTACTCTTTGAGAAGGAGAGAAGAAATCTAGGGTTATCAGAGAGGGGAGGGGCAAGGGTGACGGTGATAGGGAGAGATTGAACAAGAGGCATAAAAAATAAGTACAATTTGTAACAATATATGCTAGTAATATCTATTTGATCAACGTATGTCAACATTGAACCCCCAAAACATGTATAATCAATTATGATTCAATAAATTTTTAAAAATGTATATGCAGAAATAATTCCATAGTTACTAAAAAGAAAAAAAAAAGATTCAGAATTTGATAAAGATGTTCTATTCCAAACATTCAGCCAATTTTTAGGAAAAAAAAAATACTAATTTCAGAATCCCCACAGTCTTTGATGGAAGACCAAAGTTTAGAGACTATATTTGTATGAAACTCAGTATTTCTACTATCCATATAGATAGTTCTACAAAAAATTACTTTCTATTTTTCTCAAATATTATATCTTTTACTTAAATGTTAACATTCTTTGATATAAACATATAAAGGTATGGACAATCTAGAATCTATCATTAAAGGAAGATTCTTGCCATCATATATTATATTTTCCAGTTAGGACATCAAGTGTTTGTTTATGTGTCTCTTTAATTATCTTCCTCATTTATAGCCTTGGGTTACTACTTTGGTCTGGTGGATTATAATGTGGCCTTAATACTTTATGTAGCATATAGCTTCCTTAGACCTCACAGTGATTTGCTTAGGCTTCAATTAAAATCAACTTCATGTGTATTTCACATTCAATTTGTTGGCCTTTTTACTTAGAGTTTTGGTCACTCAAAACCATATTAACAACCAAAGTAATGTGCTATACTAATTTCCAGTTCAAAAACATATTTAAAATATAATAGGCTACTTAATTAATTGTATGACAGATTTAAAGAAATGTATAATTAGAAGAACTTATGGATGTTTATCTGATAATATAATAGTATACAATTTACATTTATCTACAGTTTCCTACGTACCAGGCATTCATTTTTTTCAAATAACTCCATGGGGTAGATATTGTATAGTTTTATCATATTATATAGATAAATGTACTGAATAATTATAATAGTTCAGTGTGTAATATGTGCATGCAATATGCTGAGCACCTTATAGCATCTTGTGGCTTAATCTTCACAAAAAAAAAGGTAAGCTATATTTCTATTGTGGTTTAAATTAGGTGAAGAGAAGGCAAGTGATTTGAATAGCTAATAAGTAGCAGGTCCTGGCTCAGAGTAGTTAAGAAGTTTCTGAACATATAGCAGAGCTTAGGTTTAAAAAGATGTCTGCTGACATGGAAGCCCTGCTCTTAACCACTGCAGCAATTGCCACCTACTCTGATGCCTATCTCCAGATGGACAAGCTTCTCACCACCCAGGACACGGAAAAACTTCATTACCAATTTAGGCAAGAGGCGTCACAACTTCCTATAACTATTATCCAATTATCCATTTATATCCAAAATGATTTCAGTCAGACAGCTTATAACCCACCACAAACACACATGCCAATCATTTGCAGTTAGAATTTAATATTCTGAAGCAGTTTTATTTCATATTAGGGATCTACTGATTTCTTTCTCTCTCCTCTTATCAAAACTTTGACTTCAGCTAAAGAATCTAAAATAGGTTATGTTTAGAAGAGCTAAGGCAAAAGCAAAATTTTTATAAATGTCTCATGGCACTCTTTTGACTTGTTCATTCAACAAATATTCAGCAAGTGTTTACAAAGCATATATTAAATGCTCGTTATTATTTTGAATATCAGGGATATAAATATGGTCTCTGATCTTATAAAAGTAAGTACTGAGATGGGGAAGACAGGTATCTTGGTGGATACATATGCAACTATCTAGACTCAGTATGTGTGTGTGTGCATATATATATATATATGAAGCTGGTTAAGAGGGAGACTCTGGAAGAGAGTCCTTGGGTTTGACTGATTATTCTACCACTTTACAAGCCTGCACAATGTACATAACTGTGTATTTCAGATTTCTAATCCATAAAATAAGCATAAGCATATTTACTAAATAAGATGATATTAAAAAGTAGCCAAGATAATGCTAGTGCCTAACAATTAGTAACTAGCTAATAAGTTTTATTTATTATAATGGAATGTGCTAGATGTGTATGAATAAAGACCTGTGGGAACTCAGACAAATGGACAATCCATTCTTTCTAGGGAAGAGAGGCAGGCAGCTAGTGTCAGGGAACTCTTTGCAGAGTTCTGCATCAGTCTTGTACCTTTATTTGGCTATACAAAGAAGGAAGCAGAAATATATTCTAGAAAGAGGGAATCATATAAATGAGAGCACTGAAGACGAGTGAATGAAAATGTATGCTCTATTGGTGATGTGATGGTGTTCCAGTATGGTGGAGCATAGGGTTCTGAGTTAAAATAGCAGATTTTAAAAGGTAAGTCAGATCAGTGGTAAAAGATAGTTTATAAATACATTGAACAAACTAAAAGAAAGAAGAGAACAATGCCTGCCAGTAGGGATCCTCAGATGTCAACTGAGGTACCCGGCGCTATACAACTTGAGGGGAGACACCACAACTGTAAGGCCCACTCATGGTACTCACAGTAATTTGCTTGGTAGAATTGTGGCATGTTCAGATTAAATGCTTGGTAAATTCTTGTTGAATAAAATTATAAAGTACAGCAAAATAAGACAACCACTAAATGATCTATCTTGTTAGGTAGCTCCTGCTGAACATAAATTGTAAGCAACAATTGAGTGATATTACCCTGTCTTTATTTGATTAATCTTGACACTGACTTTACAATTCTACAATAAGTACATAAATTAATACATCCATTAGCTCAACACAGAGTGTGCCAAGGGCATTTTTTTCCAAATACTGTCTATTGAGGTGGGAAAGAGTTCATAGACATTTTCTATGAAAGCCTATAGATCATTTCTTTCAACTTAACTACACAAATAATTAAGCAAGTTACATTCCTGCTAAAACTCAACATAAAAACCCTGCCACTGATTTCAAAATGAAAACAATATAAGCAATATATGCTGTCTTAAATCAACTTTGCCCTCTGTATTATCAATCAATGGTGGCACAGATAATCCATATAACTATATATAGCCCAATTTGAAGATGGTTATAACTATGAACCACATTTAATTTAATCAAGCATGGTACAAATTATCATTTAAGTTGAAAGTAAGCCTAAGTGTCCAATTTCAAAATAAATTAGTTTTAGAATAAATTTATATATAATTTATACACACAAGTGTGTGTGTGTGTGTGTGTGTGTGTGTGTGTGTGGTTAATGGTAACAGACTGATTTTGTTTTATACCCAATCAAAATTATTATATTATAGTTAACTTCAACCAATTTCAGCATGTTTTACACATTTCTTGAGCAAGCAGAGGATATTTTTTGAAAGGCTAACATATTTGCAATAGGTCCTGAAGGTAATAACTAATGCAACTTTTCCCACTATCATGCAAAGATAAAGAAATATAAAGATTAAGTTGTCTTTGCTACTGTATAAAACAGACAAATAATGTGTTTGGGTACATATACAGGAATTTTATAAACTCAAGGACATAATACATGAGAGTTATTTCAGAAGATTTTAGCATGTAGGTCCTAGTAGATGCATTTGCTAAACAAACCAATGGTAATAAATAATGTACCTTATGTAAATCGACTCACCATCTTGCATAAAATTAATACACCAATATTGCTTTCTTTATATGGACTCTATTTGGATTATTAAATCCATTGAGTATTTTCTGGATTTCTATTTTGACAAGGTTCCATTATTCGCTACAGAAAGCAACAGTATTAGAGATGCTGTATTGAGCAGGTGAGAGGTTTTTAGGAACAATTAAAAACTTTTTGGTAAGTAAAGTGCTAAGTGGGCGAATTAACAAGTGACTAACAAAGACACCTCTAAGATCAATGTCAATTTTCCACTTCCCCATATTGAGCTACTTGCCAATATTTTAAATTGCTATATCTACAGCAGAGACATCTGAAAAACTTTCTGCAATAGAACTAAGTTAATTTTTTGCGAAATGCATTTCTGTGCCATACAGACCTTTGGCATCTTTATATTCCTCACCTGCTTTATTACAACTGCTTTCAAGGTTGCACGACTCTAATATGTACTGCTTATTCTTAAAAAAAACCCAAAACAAAAATGAGAGTGCATATAGTATAAACATTCTCTAATTGTGGCAAACACTTAAGCCACACTGTTTTAGATTCCACTGGGATACGACAATTAAGTGCATTCTATAATGAAATCTTCAAAGAGTGTTAACTAGCATTGTCAGCTGTAGATGCTATCAGAGTATAGCTAAAACATTTTTTCCCAGAGGAAGTTGTATGCCAGCTATCCATGTCTAATAAGGTGTGCTAATTAAGATTAAATACAGTATACGGGATGTTTTTGTGGAACTTTTTTTCCTAATATTACATAAACAATTGTATTTTCTTTTCTCCCTTTTTAAAAATAGATTTTATTTCTTAGAGCAGTTTTAGGTTCACACAAAAGTAAACAAAAACTACAGTTTCCATATAGCCCTTGACCCAATCCCTGGTCACATGTATCCACCATTGTAGTATCATACAGAATAGTTTCACTGCCCTAAAAATCCTATGTGCTTTATCTACTGATCCCTCCCTCCCCTCAACTCCTGGCAACCACTGATCTTTTCATTGTCTCCATGGTTTTGCATTTTCTTTTCTTTTCTTTTTTTTTCCTTTTTGTCTTTTTTTACTGACCAGTAACGGGATCGCAACCCTCGGTGTTGCGCCCACACCATGCTCAGCCAGTGAGCGGGAACCAGTCTCCACATGGGATCCGAACCCTCCGCAGGAGCACCACCGCGCTCCCAAGCGGCGCACTCTCCAGTGCGCCACCGGGCCAGCCCTTGCATTTTCTAAATATCATATATTTCATGCAATATGAAGCTTTTTCAGATTGGCTTCTTTCACTTAGTAATGTACATTTAAGTTTCCTCTATGTCTTTTCGTGGCTTGATAGCTCATTTCCTTATAGCACTGAAAAATATTCCATTGTCTGAATGTACCACAGTTTATTTACCCTTTCATCTACTGAGGGACATCTTGCTTGCTTCCAAGTGTTGGCAATTATGAGTAAAGAGGCTGTAAACATCTGGATGCAGGTCTCTGTGTGGACATAAGTTTCAACTCATTTGGGTAAATTCCAAAGAAAATGATTGCGGGATGGTACGGTATGTTTAGTTTTGTAAGAAACCACCAAACTGTCTTCCAAAGTTGTACCATTTTGCATTCCCCCCAGCAATGAATGAAAATTCCTAGTGTGCCATATTCTTACCAGCCTTTGGCGTCATCAGTGTTTTGGATTTTGGCCACTCTAATAGGTGTACAGTAGTTTCTTACTGTTTTAATTTGAAATTTTCTGTTGACATATGATGTTGAACAATTTTTCATATGTTTATTTGCAATCTCTATATCTTATTTGGTGAGGTGTGTGTTAAGGTTTTTTGTCCATTTTTAAATCAGGTTGTTCATTTTCTTATTGTTGAGTTTTAAGAGATCTTTGTATATCCTTCATCCTTTATTAGATTTCCTTTGCAAATATTTTCTTCTCATCTGTGGTCTGTCTTGTTAGTATCTTTCACAGAGCAAAAGTTTTAAATTTAATAAAGTACAGCTTATTAACTACTTGTTTCATGGATCATGTCATTCGTGTTGTATCTAAAGAGTCATTGCTATCCTCAAGGTCACCTAGACTATGTTATCTTCTATAGTTTTGTGTTTTATATTTAGATCTATAATTCATTTTGAGTTAATTTTTAAGAAAGGTGTAACATCTGTATCTAGATTCACATTTTTGCATATAGATACAAGTTGTTCCAGCACCACTTATTGAAAAGACTGTCTTTGCTCCATTGTATTGCCTTTGCTCCTTTGTCAAAGATCAATTTATTATATTTAAATGGATTTATACCTAGGATCACTATTCTCTTCCATTGATGTATTTGTTCATTCTTTCACCATCACCACACTGTCTTGATTATTGTAGCTTTATAGTAAGACTTGAAGCTGGGTAGTGTCAATCCTATGACTTTGTTCTTCTTCAATATTTTGTTGGCTCTCTATTGGGTCTTTTACCTCTCCAATCAAACTTTAGAATCAATTTGTCAATATCCATAAAATAACTTTCTGGGATTTTGATAGGAATTGCATTGAATGTATATGTCATGTTGGGAAGAACTGAGATCTTGACAATGTTGGGCCTTTCTACTTATGAACATGGAATACCTCTCCATTTATTTAGTTCTTTTTTGATTTCATTCATCAGGGTTTTGTCATTTTCCTTATGTAGATTATGTGCATATTTTTTCGATTTATAATTATTTTATTTTCAGGGATGATCATATAAATGGCATGGTGTTTTTAATTTTAAATTCCACCTATTTATTTCTGGTACATAGAAAAGTGATTGACTTCTGTGTATTAACCTTATATCCTGCAACCTTGCTATAATCACTTAGTTCTAGGTGTTTTTTTGTCATTTCTTTCATATTTTTTCTACATAGGCAATTATATCATCTGTAAAAAAAAAGTTTTATTTCTTCCTTCCCAATTTGTACACTTTTTTTCTTCTTCTTGCTTTATTGCATTTGCTAAGACTTCCAGTACTATGTCAACAAGATATGGCGAGAGGGGATATTCTTGCATTTTTCCTGATCTTAGTGGGAAAGCTTCTAGTTTCTCACCATTAAGTATAATGTTAGTTGTAGTTTTTTTGTAAATGTTCTCTACCAAGTTCAGGAAGTTCCCCTCTACTTCTAGTTTGCTGAAAGTTTTATCATAAATGAGTGTTAGACTTTGTTAAATACTTTTTGTGCACCTATGTAAATTATCAGGCGATTTTACTTCTTTAATATTTTGATGTGCTGGATTACATTAACTGATTTTGTTCAATTTTTTAAGTATTTTTTAACTTATCAATACACAATGTAGTTGATTTTCATGTCCCTTTACCAATTCCTCCTTTTCCTCCCTTGTCCCCCCCTTCCCCCATCAACTTCATATCTGTTCACTTGTATTAACAAGTTCAAGGAATGATAGTGATTGCTGTGTCTTCTTCCTCACCCCCTCCCATTTGTTTGTGTACTTATTTACTTATAGATGAGAACATGTGGTATTTCTGTTTCTGTGCCTGGCTTATTTCACTTAATATAATTTTCTCTAAGTCCATCCATGTTGCTGTGAATGATAGTATTTCTTTTCTTTTCTTTTCTTTTTCACAGCAGAGTAGTATTCCATTGTGTAGATATAACAAATTTTCCTTATCCACTCATCTGATGATGGGCATTTAGGCTGGATCAAACTATTGGCTATTGTAAATAGTGCTGCAATAAACGTGGAGTACAGGTATCCCTTTGACCTGATGATTTGCATTCCTCTAGGTATATACCCAGCAGTGGAATAGCTGGATCATATGGTATATCTATATGTAATTGTTTAAGGAATCTCCATACCATTTTCCATAAAGGCTACACCATTTTGCAGTCCCACCAACAGTGTAGGAGGGTTCCTTTTTCTCCGCAACCTTGCCAGCATTTATCATTCTCAGTCTTTCGGATATTAGCCATCCTAACTGGGGTGAGATGGAATCTCAGTGTGGTTTTGATTTGCATATCCTAAATGCTGAGTGATGTTCAGCATTTTTTCATGTGTCTGTTGGCCATTTGTATATCTTCCTTTGAGAAATGCCTATTCAGCTTCTTAGCCCATTTTTTAATTGGGTTACTTATTATTTTGCTGTAAAGTTTTTTGAGTTCCTTATATACTCTGGATATTAATCCTTTGTCAGGGGTATATTTTGCAAATATTTTCTTCCACTCTGAACAGACTAAAACTAATCAAAGAGATTAAAGCTGTTTTCAGCAGCCTCTCAACAAAGAAAAGCCCAGGACCAAATAGCTTCACTGCAGAATTCTACCAAACTTTTAAAGAAGAATTAATACCAATTCTCTACCAAATATTCCAAAAAACTGAAAAGGCCATTCTCCCAAACTCATTCTATGAGGCAAACATCAACATGATACCCAAACCAGACAAAGATACAACAAAAAAAGAAAAGTATAGGCCAATATGTTTGATTTATATAGATGCAAAAATCCTCAATAGAATACTAGCTAATAGAATACATAACACATACGTAAAATAATACACTATGATCAAGTTGGATTCATCCCAGTGATGCAAGGTTGGTTCAACATACACAAATCAATAAATGTGATACACCACATCAACAAAATCAAATACCCAAACCATATGATCATCTCTATAGAAGCTGAAAAAGCATGTGATGAAATTTAACATTTGTTCATAGTAAAGATTCTGTATAAATTGGGTGTGGAAGAAAATATCTTAACACAATTAAAGCCATATATGACAAACCCACTTTCAATATCATCCTGAACTGGGAAAAGTTGAAAGCTTTTCCCTTAAAAACAGGAGCAAGACAAGGATGCCCCCTCTTGCCACTCCTATTCAACATAATGTTGGAAATACTAGCCAGAGAAATCAGGCAAGAGAAGGAAAATAAAGGGCATCCAGATTGGAAAAGATGAAGTCAATCTGTTCCTGTTTACAGATGATATGATTCTATATATAGGACAGTCTAAAGACTGTACACAAAAACTCTTAGAGTTATTAAATGATTTCAGCAAAGCTTCTGGATACAAAATTAATATGCAAAAATCAGTAGCATTTTTATACTACAACAATGAACTATTAGAAGAGGAAATCAAGAAAGCTGGTCCATTTACAATAGTCACCAAAAAGATAAAATACCTAGGAATAAATTTAACCAAGGATGTGAAAAATCTCTACCACAAGAACTACAAATCACTGTTGAGAGAAATTCAAGAGGACACAAGAAGATGGAAAGATATCCCATGCTCTTGGATTGGAAGAATTAACCTCATCACAATGTTCATACTACTCAAAGTGATCTACAGATTCAACACAATACCCATCAAAATTCCTATGATATTTTTCTCAGAATTGGACAAAACAATCTTAACATTCATATGGAATAACAAAAGACCACAAATGGGCAAAGCAATCCTTAGCAAGAAAAAAGAAAAGAAATAAAGCCAGAGGCATAACACTACCTGACTTTAAACTATATTATAAAGTAACTAAAACAGCATGCTACTGGCATAAAAATGGATACACAGACCAATGGAACAGAATAGAGAATCCAGAAATCAACCCACACACCTACAGCCATCTGATCTTTAACAAAGGCACCAAGACTACACACTGGGGAAGAGAATGCCTCTTTAGTAAATGGTGCTGGGAAAATTGGACATTCATATGTAGGAGAATGGAACTAGACCTGTATCTCTCACCATAGATCAATATCAACCCCAAATGGATTGAAGAAATAAATGTACATCTGGAAACAATAAAATTCCTTCATGAAAAGATAAGGGAAACACTCCAGGAAGTAGGATTGGGTACAGACTCTATGAATATGACCACAGGCAACCAAAGGAAAAATAAATAAATGGGATTATACCAAACTAAAAAGCTTCTGCACAGCAAAAGAAACAATTAACAGAGCAAAAAGACTACATTAATTGATTTTTGAATGTTGAAATAGCCTTGCATCCCTGGGATAAATACTATTTGGTTATGGCATACAATTCCTTTTGTACATTGTTGGATTAAATTTGCAAATATTTTGCTGAAGATTTTGGCATCTATGTTCATGAGACATATTAGTCTATAGTTTTCTTTTCTTGCATATTTTTGTCTGGTTTTGGCTTTAGGATAATGATGTATTCATAGAATGAATTAGGAAATATTCCCTCTGCTTCTGTCTTTCTGGAAGAGATTATAGAGAATTAGGACAGTTTCTTCCTTAAATTTTTAGTAAAATTCACCAATAAACACGTATGGGCCTGGTGCTTTCTGTTTTGGAAGGTTATTAATTATTGATTTAATTTCTTGTATAGATATAGGCCTATTCAACTTGTCTATTTCTTCTTGTGTGACTTTTGGCAGATCATACCTTTCAGGAAATTGGTCCATTTCATCTAGATTATAAAATTTGTGGGTGTAAAGTTATTCATAGTATTTCTTTATTATCCTTTTAATATCCATAAGATATGTAGTGATATTAACTATACTCCAGTTGTATTTTAATTATACTCCTTGGATTTACTTTGAAAAGTTTAAAGTGTGTTACACACACTTCATTATAGTTATTATCTATGAAAATCAAACAAGGAAAACACCTACAATACCACATGAAACAGAAGAAGAGGAAACAATTATCAGTACTGAAAAAGCACACTGCTTAGAGTATGTTTTAAAGTTACTGGGCTCTTATTAGCAATTTACCATCATCTGTAATATCACTGGTTTCTCCAGAAAATCAGGGAGCCAGTACATGAATATAGATCCAAAAGTGTCATCTGAAATTTGTACTAAAATTTACATAATCTATATTGTCAAGTAACTCCATAGTACAATAATCAGTCATATTTCAAACACAGAAGTCCAATCATCAACATCATCCTCTCATCATGAAACTTTTATATGAGTTGGGTTCTAGAGTGGTATAAGGCAAGAATCTGAAGCGATGATTTGATTTCATCAATACAACACTAATGACCGATAATGGAAATCCTTGTCCTATATGGAACCTGAAAGATCTGAAAGTTATTTTACCCTTAAACTGCAAGGACACTGATACTATTTAATATGAAAGCAGATTGCCCAGGAGGTAGAATATGATGCATTTAGTTTTGTATTTGCATCTAGGAAAAAACTAACTTAATTGGGAGGTAAATGAAATGGATGAGATTTTTTAAAATAACTGTTTCTCTCCATATTAGTAAAAGCAGTCTTTCTATGCCCTTATAACCTCTTATTCACAACTAAAATTTACTAAGCATTCATGCCAAAGACGTTGTAGAGCTCTTGACATATAAGATCTCCAGGAGGATAGGAATCTTTGTTTTTTCACTACCATCTAAAATAGTGTCACACATATAGTTGTCCCCCAATATATATAATTTTTACATGAATGAATAGTTTATTGCATTTAGTCCTCTTAAAACCATATAAAATATTACCATCCCCAGTTTTTACATGAAGAAACAGAAGCCAATAAACGTGATCCCCACTCCAAGAACACCAAGCCAGGAATCTCCAGATCTGGGATTTGAGCCTAAGTCTGTATCTGCCAAATGCAAAAGGCCACCCCCTGCCTATTCCCAAACTTGCGTACCCCCACCACCCAGTTCTGGAATAGAAAGATACACAGATACTCTGCTAGTACATATATCATTTGATACAGTGATTCTTAACTTCTCATATATTATATTTTTGTTAAATGCCAAATTCAGGGTTATTTCATTCTCTTTAGCATAAATCATAGTTTTCAAAGTATTTTCAGGAATAAACCATTGGAAAATTTATGAATTTTTAATCAGTAGTTGCATTAAAAAATTCACAATGCCATATAAATGTGAATTCCAACTGAGTTTAAAATAAATTCTGAAATGTAATCATAATCTATTTTAAAAAGACAAAACCTTTCCCTGAGTTTGCTTTCACATCACTGAAGATGACACTGTGTCAGTTTTTCCCTACAAAATACACTAATTACAGCGTTTGTAATTCACTTAGAAAATGCATCCAGGAAATTGACATGTAAGATCCTAGTGCGAGTCTCCTTTTAACAAATTTTAAACTGTTTAAGCAAATACCATCATAGCATTTACCTAAGCACTGCTTTTTGGTAGAAAATGCTCTTTGAGTTTCTCAGTAAGATTAGCACATTGTTGATTATAAGTATGCTAATAATAAATAAAAAAATTAAAAAATAAAACTAAAAATAAAAAAAGAAAGAATAGAGCTCTTTTTTTCTTTTTCTATGAGGACAGGAAAAGATCCTTTTAAATCCTTTCACATTCTCTTCAAGCAATCTTTTTTCTCAACGCAAAAAAGATTCTTACCTGATTACAACACAATTATCTTGACTTCAGTTCTAGGCATGCCGATTCATACATATTAGATCTCTGAACCTCGATTTCTACATGTGGATGGAGAACATTTTCTCCTTCTGTTCTAAAAGAATCTCCTGGATGAGACTAGGCAGCACATGTGAAAGAATTTTGGAAACTATTGGGGTTTATAGTAATATAAGAATAATAGTACCCACAAAACTTGTACAGGGGAATAAACAGCCTTGTTCTGAGATACATAGTGTCCAAAGAGACATAATGTCCAAAATTGAGGAAATTAATTTCCATAACCCATCCTAATTGGTTCCCTATCCTTTTCTTTGTTTTCTATGGGAAATACCCACCAAGCTACTCAAGCTGGAAATCTGAAATCATCTAAAACTACCACTACTTCACCCCAGATATAACCATCCTACTTAGATAGCAAGTCTCTTCCCTCCTCTATATCTTTATTGGTCCCTATTGCTCTTAGAATCAAGATCAAAACCCTTGTTATGTTTCATGAGGTCATTTTTCGTCTGGGCTCTTTAGCTGATCATTTTTCATTCTAAATCTAGCCATATTGGAATTTGCAATTCTGTGAAAACTTCACACTTTCTATATCCTTGGAGCCTAAAAATACCACTACACATACGTCAATTGTAAAGACCTAATTGCTGTCATAGACCCTTTTAGGTTGAGGGAACACTATTAGCATGTGTGAGAAAGCATTTGTGTCTTTTCTGTATGTACTCTAATTGTAGAGACCTCATCTGATTTCTACAGATAATTGAAAACTGGTTTGAATTGGAATTGGGCATAGAACAAGGAAGGAGTGAAGGTCTTTGATAAACATTAAAAGATTGACTTGAAATCTATGCATATAAATATCAACTCGAAAAGTTTATAAAGGAGTATAAATGTAAAGTATGTATTGATTTAAGAACCATTACTAAATATAAATTTTATACCATGAACATTTAGGGAAATGTGGAACAGAGGGAAAAATAAAACAGCTATGTTATCCTTCATCAAAAGAAAAATATTTTCACATACAGTATTTACTGATGCTATTTTTATGTATGGAGAAGTAATGATGACCATAATAACAATGACAGAGACCAGCTAATATTAATTATTATTTTGTGCTAAACACCTACTAGATGTTTTACATGGGTTATTTGATTCAAAAACAGTCCTGTAAATAAATTCTATAGATATTCCATTTTACAGATGAATATAATAAAGTTCAGAGATGTAAGTAATCTGTCCAAAGTTGCACAGCTAGTAATAAAAAATTTGAATTCATTTGAATTGTAATTCAAAAACTAAATTATATATATATATATATACACACACACACACACACACACACGAGTGTTTATGAAAGTGTATGTATACATATACTTTTTTACATAAAAGATCTCATAAAAAGATATATATGCTCTAGTGTGAGTTTATGAGAAATAAAAATAAAAAGCAGTCTAATTTTCTTCCAAATATATTTTTTCACATGTAGAAGACCTTTTCTTTGAGATATAATAGATGATATATATGAAAGGCAAAATGATCATTTATTAAAATAATACATGCTGAATAGTTATCCCACATAATACAACTTGCATAAATACCTACTGCACTACTTGTTATTGTGGACTGCATAAATTGTATATTTGATGTGTGTGTAAATATCTCAGTTCTCAACACAATTATATTGATTCCTATTTTGTAAAATCTTACTTAGATACAAACATAACTAAAAATCAAAGTGTTATTTCCATATGAGGTATTCACTAGATCTTTTTTCCCAGTTACTTAACACTACAAGCTATTGATGTAAGTATACAATTTTTATTAGTTTCAGAGACATTTAAATGTAGAAAGGCCCTTTTGTTTATAAGAAATTTATGTTAAAGATGATTGGTTCCTAAAATATATTTGAATACAATTTCCATTGATAAATCCATGGCTCTTGTTTGTTTTGTTTTTCCCTACTCCTTTTATTATTAATTTATTGAAAAACAGAAATTTGGATAAAAAGCTATTTTATTAGAACTTAAAACATTTAGAAAAATAATATGTTATATATCTGCTGCAAATGTTTGTTTTTAGCAAATGATCCATATAAAATATAAGACCTTGATTTTTTTTTTTTTTTTTTTTTTTCTTTTTCCGTGTCCGGCAATGGATCGCAACCCTCAGTGTCGCCCCCGTACCGGACCGGGACCGGCAACGGGATTGCAACCCTCGGTGTTGCCCCCGCACCTCGCTCAGCCAGTGAGCGGGAACCGGTCTGTATGTGGGATCCGAACCCTCGCAGGAGCGCCTCCGCACTTCCCAAGTGGCGCACTAGCGCAGTGCGCCACTGGGCCGGCCCTTAAGACCTTGATGTTTAGCATATGAATATAGTGGAAAGACCACTAATGTCAGAGTTCAGGAATTAATGCTTCAGATCCAATCCTTGCCACTAATTTAGAGCACAAAATTCAGATCAGGTTTCCCTTCCCATCTCTCACTACCCGTGGCCATCGTTTCTACCATGCTACGCCTGTGTCTAGCATGTAAGGTTAGAGTATATGCCTTTTTTTTTAAAGGTCTTAAAACACCTTTCCCATACCCTTACTCATACTTTTTATTGGCTTTATTTCCCTTTTTTCCTTAAGGGCAAGGGCTGGATTGTATTTACCACTGTGCTTGAATTGCCTCGCTGCAATCCTAATGCAGTTAATCGAGACATTAAAGAGGTCAGATTAATTATAATTGTCAATGATGTTTATCATAATAAATAGTTGTATTTGATCTACTAGCAAGTCATTCAATATTTTTCAGCCTCCTTTTCCTCTTGTAACAGAATATGTTTTAAGTGGATTGTTTAAAGTGTATTCTGGACCTAAAAAAATTTCAATAGACTTTCCAACCTGGTCTTGAAAAGTCAGAACTTTGATTCTCAGTAATTTCAATAACCATCATAGTATACTTAAAAATTTACTCTCTATTATGACTCTGCTAGAAGATGCAACTCAAGTTTAATATATTTTACTAAAAGTAATAAACAATGTTTTTCTCCTTCCCTTAAGCTCCTTTTGCAAAATATATCTGAAAAAGAAAACAGAATTTATGAGTAATTACAAAGTTCTGTACATAAGGACTATATTTAGACACCCTAAAGATAACACCATTCACCTCCAGTAAAGAGCAGAAACAGAACATGTTATGCAAAAAAGGATGCAAATTTTCTTTAAAACCTAAGTGAATGAAATATGTAAGTTTTAGAAAACTACTAATATAACCACATTTCAAAATGTCTTATTGGATTCTGCCAATTGTGCATAAATAAAATTGATCTCATTACTATATAAAAACACAATACCTTCTACTTTCTGTGGTTATGTAGGTAACTAAAATAAGTTCCTTAGTTATCAAAGATTCCTGTGGCAGACAAAAATCTTTGAAATGCAAGTGCCAAGTAAAAATCAATATGCAATACAAATCTTTTAATATCATTCTAAATGGTTCTTTTTAAGACTAGAAAAAATAATTTTTATATTGCCTGTACTATCATATGCCAATGAATAATCTTTGAAACCACCTGCTCTGAAATCTAGTTTTATTTCTACGGTGGTGTTTATACCTATGTAGGCAACATTGTTTACCATCAATAATTTAGTTTGCAAGGCTTCCTGATTTCTCTGAAGTTTCTGGAAATATGACATGGTATTAGATGAAATGTTAAGAATTTGTAATCCCAAAATGTTTCTTTTGATTTTTTTTATCATTAATAGAAAGACAGGGAAGAAGCAAAATGATATAAAATGTCTCCTATAAGGATCTTGGGAAAATGGTTTTGCTAGCAGTTGTGTGTGTGCTCATGTGCAGAGCTAGATTTAATCAAGGAAGGCCATTAAGTTAAAGTGCTAATTATCCTCAGTTTATTTTCTTCCCTTTGCTTTATCATTTTTTTTTTATTGAGAAATTTAGTTGGTATGATGTTGTTTGGTCTAATATAAACTGAAGGGAAGTAATTTTATAGCTGTTGGGAGATTGTTACAAAACAACACCAGCAGCTGTCTATCTGTACATTATATATAAATGGGAAATTGATAAAATAAATATTGAAGACACACAAGGAAAATTTAGTAAAAATGTAAAGAGTGAGTGAACTTATTACATTCAGATTTTTAAAAATATCACTGACCATCAGACCTATTTAAGTCAGAAAACAATGAAAAGTGTAACTCAAGTATATTTGGACTGATAGATCTAGAAGAAACCACAAGGGACCAACTAATCCAGTTCTAACCTTCTGGAAACAAGACAGTCTTTCATGTAAGATCTTCAAGAACTTAGCAAATACCTCTGGCAAATATTACAGAAACTTCAATTTACAGAAGTAGAACCCAAAGGAGAGATGGGAAAATACATTAGCCCAGGTTGACTTGGGTAAGATGCCTAGTGCAGGAAACCACCCTGGAGGCCTGACTCTCAGAAGACTCCTGAGCTAAAGTTTTTGTCCCAGCTTTTCTATCAAACAGATCCCCGATGAGGTTAATCTCTATTTCACACTTCCTTAATTCTTTGATGCCCAAGGTTCCTTTCCCCTCTATGTCTGTAATGCATTCCTCTCACCATTTCTCTCTTGAGGACAAAGTTTTGTCTCATTGTTTTTTTTCATCCAAATATTAATTCCTTCCTCTCTGCCCACTACCTTTAATTTTGCTTTGAGTATTTTTTCCGCTGTCACTGATACAAGAAAGGCAGGTCTCCTGTGTCTCAGGAGACTGTAACTGCAGGGTAAATTATGCTTTTATGAATACTCCCTAGTGCTACAGGCTTAGGAAAATAAATAGCATGCCCAGAACAAGAAGTTTTAAACTGACACAGCCTGTTATCTGTTTACATGCCAACTTAGTAGAATTGCTAAGCAGAAAGGAAAAAAAATGTGATGGTTGCAAGTCAATAAACCATATCTTGCTTCAGCCAAATGAAAAACTAGAAGGCTATTAATTTTTCTAAGTGATCACATTATTATCTACGGCTGAAATACTTTCAAAGTTAGTATTTATCCTTCTTTTTCTCTCATAAACAGACACACACAGAGAGGAGGAACAAAATAAACTGTACTTTATACTTTCACATGCAGGGCAGAATAGAAATCAAAATTTTAAAAAAACTTTTTTTACTAGTGATTTTAATTTCATACTGGAGAATCTTCCACCAATTCCATTAAATTTTGTCTAAATTGACTAATGTGAAGTTTGACCATTTTCTTTGTCCCCACTGATAATGCCTGTTAAAAGATATTCACAGGTAATGAGGAAATAACGACACATACAGTTAAAGAAAGAAGGAAAACAATCCAGGATACATTTTTGTTCAAATTGCTAACACAAATAATTTCAAAATTTTCATTAATTTAGGAAATGATAAAATAATATTAGGAATAAAAGATTCAAACCTATAATCTACTACTTAAAAATAAATAAAATCTCCATTTTACTTGGTTTATAATAGTATACACACACTGCACATGTGGTCATCTTTGATTTGTTCACTCAATATGTCTTACGTAAAATAAATACCTGTATTCAAAAGTGGTGAAAATATTTAATACTATCAAGATATTAAAAAATAATCAAGAGAACTTTAGACTAAGATCACAAGGTACAGAAAACAATAGTTCTTCAATTTGGTATTCCATGCAGATAATTCTAAGTTTTGATTAAATTAATATGGTGTTAGATTGCCTGGGCTCAAATCCAGTTCTGTCATTTATTAGCTATGTGACTTTGCTCAAATTAACCTCTCTGTGCTACAATTTCCTTTTATAAAATGGGCTCAATAATAGCCCATTCATCTCAAAGGGTTTTTGTAAGATTCAATGGGTTAATATTTGTAAAGTGTTAGCAGTGCCTGGTACATAGTTGGCATTTTAATAAGTACCGGTTGATTTAAAAATAGATTTAACTTCCACTACTGCACAGTGAATCCTTAAGACATTATTTTTAGCTAGGCCAATCTTGATCAAAAGCAATAAATGTAAAAGTCTAAAAATACTGAGAATAGTCCATTCATGCAGAAAAGTCACAATACAAGTGGTTAGCTTTCTATAAGAATACTTGATTAATGCACCACTTCAAGATCTGGCCCCCCAGCCCCATTTAAAAAGGTGCCACTATACAAACTCAACAAGAAAAAAACAATATTCTATTTTCACAATGCAGATCCTAAATGAAAGTAAAATTAAGAGGAACAAGGCAAAAATGCAATCAGTGGTCATATGGAGTAAAATGCAAAATGAAAGAAAAATCAACCTCAATGCTAACGTATTTTCCATAATTCGTTAAACTTTTAGTTCTTCATAACAACTGTAAGAGAATTAAGAATTTAAAATTTGGCACATGAAATTCATTACATTGTGAGTGAGAAAACTAAACTTAAATTTTACTTCATTTGGCAACTACATAATGAGATTTTTCAAACCCTGGAATCAGTAGTTTTAAAAGGCCACAGAGAAGATCAAGTACATGTCTCATGGACCATGCACGAAACCTCACTTTCTTCCAGTGAAATTACTCATTCTGAGCTTATCCACATTTCTATCAAGTCTTTGGGTTTCTGAGTTAATGGCAGTTTATACACTGCAAATTAAGAAAAAAATGAGAAGATGGATACAAAAAAACAAAACAAAACTGGAAAAAGCAAAATGCATGTGTGAAAGATAGAACAATTATCAAAAGATTTAAAGAATTTAAAAGCCACTGGGTACATACCGTGGGCATGTGAGCATGTGCATGCTGACACTCAAATTGGCTTAATGTATTCCAGCAATACAGGAGGCTCCTGACTGTGTTGCAGCTCAAAACAGTAACTGACGCTCAGAATAATGGCTCTGAACTTTAAAAAAAAGTTCAAGACGTCTCAAGTACATTTCATTTAAAAAGGCATATGAAAACTAATGTTATTTAGTACTTACTAAGTCCCCATGTGCTAACTGCTTTATAAACCCTATCTCAGATATGGCATACACAGATTAAATGAAATAAGTGCTTAGAAGGCACCTTATAATTATTTATTCATTTCATTATTTAATAAATAACTATAAGGTGAATAATATTTTAATTATTTATTTAATTATAATTATATGATTAAATAAGGTGAATAATATTATAATATAAGGTGAATAATATAATCATTTATTTAATTATAATTATTAAAATTATTTATTAATTATAATTATGTATTAAATGAATGAAATGAATAAATAATTATAAGGTGTCTACTAAGCACTTATTTCATTTAATCTGTGCATGCCATATCTGAGATAGAGTTTATAATCTCCCATTGACAATGGAGAAAACCATGGGTGAGGGAGGGTGAAACCTATGTGAGGTCACAAAACTGGTAGACAGTACAGCTGGAGTATGAACCCAGATCTCCATACTACAGATGTGCACTTTTACATTTATAGGGATTTTTAAGGGTTAAGCCTAAACACAGAAGCCTCAGTTTTCTTTACCACTAACTCATGTGAACCATCACACATACATAAACAATTCCACATAAGTGAGGTCAAAAGTACTTTAAAAATTTTTGTAAAGGAAAAAAAGTCTTCTCTTTCTGTATTACAAACGTCACCTCTAGTCAACAATCCATGCTTTGCCTTCTGATGTTATACAGGGAGAGGAGATTACTTCCTTTCTCCTCCTCTTGACTTTCTATTGCCTTTATTTAGTAATTTGCTCATACTGAGTCTAGCAAGACAGAGACTTTCAATCCAGTAATGATCTTTACCAACAGAAAAAGCATGTAAAACAAACACAAATGAAGAGGGCCCTTGGGGAATGTCAACCACCTCAACTCCCTCTTCCACTCCTCTCAAGCCAAGCATCTCATCACCCTCTTAATTGTGAGACTATTTCCAGCTCAGACAGTTGATGTCCTGCCTCAGCTTCTTGAATACTCTTTCCCCTAAGAAGCTTTCTTGTTGTTGCTGATCCTTTACTCTCCTACTTTCTTCTGAGATATAAACTCTTTCAGAATGGTCTATTTCTTTTTTAAAAAAAATTATACTTATTTTAATTGACACAATAATTGTGCATATTTATGGGGTACAATGTGATGTTTAGATGCATTTATACATTGTATAATGATCAAATCAGGGCAATTAGCATATCCATCACCTCAAACATGATAAAGAAGATATGGTATATATACACCACAGAATGAACTACTTATAGCCAAAATTATGAGCACCAGAATCAAGAAATATGTCTCTCTTTCTAATGTTTGCTGATAGCCAACTCCAGGAGTCAGAGAGAGACCACCCACCTGCAACTTCATGGGGCAGCTTAAATGTTAATCCCACACAGAATCTGCCTGTGGATATAGAATAAACAGAATGTTCCTCTTTCCTCTTCTACTTTTTGCATATATAAGTAAATATAGAAACACACATATATAAGTAAATATAGAAACATGTATGTATTCCACATGGCAAGAGGGGCAGTTTTAAAGTGCAATTCTTCCTGAAGTCATATGAAACAATGCATGACATATCATTGGGCCACAGAATTCTCAGTAGGATGGCTTGAGTTATTGCATATCTTGAAATGATCCTAAAATTATGACAACAGACTTTAATGCCTATTTCAATAACAGTTTTCAGAGCTTTCTGAAATTTTAATGAAATTAATTTAACTCTGATTCATGTCAATTAAGATACCACACTTATATACAGACATAAACAATGGTATTAATGAATTTTATCAAAAAAGAGAAACAACAAACAGTTGTCTTTTTAAGGCACACATAGTTGCACGAGAATCTACCCAAACTTTCAATAGCAAGTCTATATGGGTTCCATAACTCCCCTGTTACTCTATTTTTATTTATTTTTTAATTGATTATTTGCTGCTAAGAGGGACTGCCTAGAGGTTTTACAATAGATTTAGATACTAAGATCAGGACAATAACAGAAGGTTTTCTCTGATGCCACTACACTATTAATACTGAGAGTTAACACATGTTTCAAAATGTAACTCAAGATATTTAAGTTAATACTGATCAAAGGACTAATTGCATTGCTATAGTAACTCAGGTCAATACTAGTAAGTACTTCATCTTTCATCATTCAACAAATATTAATATAAGTATGTTATATACTAGGAACAGTGCTTAGGCACTGTGAAGAATAAATAGGCTTTGCTCTCAAGGAGCTCAAATCTTATGGGGCACAGTGGGAAGTGATTAAGTAACTACAATACACTATGCAAAGTGCTATGACAAAAAAAAATACGGTTTACTGTGGGTTCATAGTAGAAGGCAAAATAAATCAGAAATGTCAGATCCATGTACTTTCAAGAGGATGTGACTTGTAAGCTGAAAGCTAAACAAGGAATAAGGGTTTGGCGAGGAAAGAAGCAAACGCATCACAGCATGAGAGACTAGCACATGCAAAGGCAAGAACTTAGTTTAGGTAACTGAAAGTGTCTTAGGATGGCTGGGACCAGAGAAGCACTTACCACTGAAGCTAATAAAGCTTCAGCTTCTGGGCCCTCACTTGTACCACCCCTTCCAAGGCCCTGGGAGGGGCCCTCGCAATGGTTTCAAATGTTTCTATGTACACAGAAAAGGTTGGTCTGGCAGGACAGAGGGTGCTGTCCTTGGAAAGGCCTGATTGCAAGGTTGGCCCTTGGTGGGTATCTGGGAAGTTGGAATTCAGGAGGATCCCACTATTCCCAAATTGATAAGACTGGCTCACTGTGCCTAAACTGTTTGTACACAGAATATTTAAGCTGAACACCTGCTTTCCTCCTGGGAGTTTAGAATTTTCATAGATTCTGGGCAGTCAGTGCCCTGACAGCTCTCAATTTAAAAAAAGTCCTGGACACTGAGTCTCTATTGAGGAACACTTCACACCTGTCAAAAATCCATTGCTTTAGGAATTAAGCACATCCTATGTGATGGTACTGGGAGAGAATATTTGGAAGTTTGTGCCTGGTTTCCTCCGGACTTTGCCCATGAACCTTTGCCTTTGCTGTTTTTGCCTTGTATCATTTTAGTGTAATAAGTCATAGCCATGAAGCTGGGAGTACAAACGCTAAGTCCTACCTCCTCCTAGCACATCATCCAACCTGAAGTACTTGGAGACATGATTTTGTATTCCTTTTCATAAAGAAGGACCCCAAATTTTCTAATCCTTTAGCTCTGCAAAATCTGGATCCTCCCCTGCCAGGGTTTTGGGGGGAAGAGGAGAAACAGGGAGGACAGTGGTGCCATGGGGTATGTAATCAGACATTAAGCTGACGAGATAAACAGCAGGACAGCTCTGAAAAGATCAAAACGTATGGTAGAAAATTGTAAGTATTTTTCTGTAAATATATCTACATGATTTTGGACATAAGTTAGAAATTAAAGAACTGTTATTATTTATTAAAAATAATAGACTATTTTCCATAGGAAAATAACTATGGCCTTTGTAGGTCATGGCCAATGGGCATGAAGTTTGCTTCATAAAGTGTTAGAGCTCCTGTGGCCATGAAGTTCAGGGCCATTTGTCTTTTTAATCAGTAATATGTCAGTAACCTTGAAATTAATTTACAAGGGCAGAAAATTATGAATATAAGTGCTGTAGGTAATATTAATGGCTTTAATTTACAAAACATAGGTGTTTAAATATTTATTGTGGAAGGGTTAAAGCCTAAAGGACTATGACTCTCAGCTGGGGAGGGAAATCTGGGCTCTGTGTAGAACCCTAACCAAGAATCACTCCAAGAACATATAGTCATAGCTAAGCAAATGGTTCCTAGCACTAATTAGGTGCATTAATAAATTCCCCAATATTTTAGATATTTAGACATACTTTATTAGAAATTGTGAAACATTTATGAGTCATTTTGAATACAGTTTAGCAATTATTAACTGAGCTTTGGCCATGTGTAAGGCTCTATGCTAATGTAGAGAATGTGGCGGTGTGCTGAGCCGGTCCCCCTTTGGGACAGAAACACCCATGTCGCTGGCTGCTGGAAGTTTTGGATGCTGACAGCTAAGAGCTGAGTCCTTATTAGGAACTGCCTGGGCCAAAGGGATCAGCTTTCCTGAAGGCTGACTCCTGCCTGGGTGCCTGTTCCATCCAATGGCTGGTCAAAATAGAGGTAGAAAATTCTGACTCCCTCGTCTCAATTTAGGGAACACAAAGTGTCACCTAAGCTCCAGAGCTTCTTGAGGGCTTGGCTGAAGCTTTGCTGCGGGTTCATCCTGTTCCACTTCTCCTTCTGCTCAATCCTGCTTCCCTCACTTTCTCACAACTGTTGTTTCCAAGACAACTAGTCAATAATTTACCTGCAAGCAAATCTCCATTTTAGAATATATTTCCTGGGCAAAACAATCTAACACACTCAGTACAAATGGACAAAAAATGATGTAGACATAGTCTCAGTTCTTATGGAGCCTACAATTCAACTGGGAATCAAGAAAGTTCAAGAACATACATTCCATGAAAGCAAGAATCAATAAATAAATGAATGAAAGGCAAGATATGAGGTATATTACAGTAATTGTAATACCAGGGGTACCAGGTCAAAGGAGGGAAAAAAAACTTGATTGGGTGAATAAAAAGATGTTTCATAGAGAAGGTAATTTTTTATATATTTTTTTGGAAATCTAGAAATCATTGCCATGTTAGTAGAGTGAGTCTCTCCCATTTAGGCAGCAGAAAGAGTAGGAACAAAGTGAATGGCCCAGATGTCTGGTATATGGGGCAGATATAGAAAAGAAATGGTCTGTATGGCAGGGAAGGAAAATAATGGCCAAATGTGGAGGCTTGTGAA
Organism: Galeopterus variegatus; assembly: GCF_000696425.1. Taxonomy (NCBI): domain Eukaryota; kingdom Metazoa; phylum Chordata; class Mammalia; order Dermoptera; family Cynocephalidae; genus Galeopterus; species Galeopterus variegatus. The sequence goes on from NW_007727536.1 coordinate 75,116, forward strand.
TGCTAGGGGAAAATGAAATTTCTAACAGGCAATAGGAGTCATTCATTGGTGTTTGAACATAGGTGTGGTATATTAGGTTGGAAAAATAGACAGATCTGGGAGCCCAACCCCAACCAAATGGCTTCAGAGCCTTCTCTAGTTTTTCTCCCCAGTACAGGAAGCCAAGAGCTAAATGCCAAAAGTTCATAGTACTGCTAATACCAGACTAGTGGGAGGATGGGAGGAAGACCCAATGCACACTGGTTGGTGATGTTTCTGTCAAAGTACACCCAGATCCAGAATGAAGAAACATATCTATGTTTGAGGAATATAAAGCAGTAGTAAAACCAGGTTCAAGGAGCTTGGGGCAGATTGGAAGTCAATGCATTATATAAAGGATTATATACTGCCTGTGCCTCATGGTCAAAGGCTGAAAATAGCCAGAATAGAGGTGATAGGCTTGGGGAATTTGAAAAGGATGAGGGCCTGGAAGTCATGCTCTGGACAAAAACAGGTTCATTAGTTAACTAAAACATGTATAAGATCAATAGAACAAAAGCTCACAAGTGGCCCAGCCAAAGGAAAGCAGCGAATATTATGGCTGCTACAGGTGAGAAGATATAAACAAAATGTAAGCTTTTTGTCAGAAAGGAAAGACATGTGCTGACAGTGGTGTGGCCGAAGGTAAAATGCAAGTAGAGACCAATTTGTTAGGTTAAAATAATAATCATTCAACGATAGCTCTCCTGTTTCCAAAATCAGGATCTGTGTCACTTTGTACCAGGGAATTGACAACCTTCAATAAGTAGAAAATGTCATAAATGACAAGCACAATCATGACTGGTCACAGCTTACCCTGGCATGGAAACTGAGGTCAGCATTCATAAGAGACCATCTGGAATTTGTTATGCATTCCAGAAGGAGAAGGATGCCTTAGGTCTGGCTGCTGAGCTCTAGCAGCCGTCAATGATGCCCTTGGTTGAGGCAGGTGGCACCTGCTAGCACAGCTCAGAGGGTAAAAAAAAATCACCTCTATGCATGGCCCTCATTCATTCATCTGCACTTGAGCCATAACTCCACAGGAAAGCTGGGACTGAACAATCCACAAACCCAATCTGGAACGTGCTGCAGGTCACCTGTCTAATTAGCCATGAGGAGCTGTTTCTGTGCTACAGCCTGTCTTCTCCCTGTGCTCCTGTGGACTACACAATGAAAATTCACAGCCAATTATTGGAATGCAATGGGTTGCTTTCCCAAATGACTTGAATCCAGGTTTATATTGCATGCTCTCAACTGGAGTGACTCTAGCAGCCAGATTCATTGGGCTGCTGCCCCAACATGAGGCATCCACTGTCCCAGACTCCCACTCAGAATTCTCCTGAACTCAGGGATTTTCAGCTGACATTTCAAATAAAGACATGTTCACATGTGAAACTTTTACTAAGCCACTGCTCCATGGGATTGAGCTGACTGTGAGTAATTTTTTTAAGTGAAAACATTAAAAAGAGGTAATAAAATTTAACAGAACCTGAGTGATAAAGATAAAATATACATACATGAAGTGGTCGTCAACTGTGTTTACAGAATGGTTACTTGGAATTCCTGAAATGAAGGAAACAGCTAACCAAGGGCGAGGCATGGAAGAAAGACTCAATATGCACTGGTTGGAGATACTTCTATCAAAGTACACCAAGAATACGCTGAACTTCCAGAAGGAGAGAATAGAACTATGGTTACCAGAGGTGCGAAAGGGGGAGGGGAAGGGAAGCTAGGGAGAAATTGGGTAATGGACACAAAGAATAATTGATAATGATGAATTTTCCAATAATCCTGATTTGATCATCACATATTGTACACAAATATTGATACTCAACTCTGTACCCCAAATATATGTTTAATAAATTATATTTCAATTAAAAAAAAGTACACCCAGATCCAGAATGAAGAAACATATCTAGTTTGAGGAATAAAAAGCAGGAGTTTTCAAAATGTAGTGCTTCCTGTATATAACAGAATTTAAAAAGGAAACAAAAAAAAAATGTGGTCTCTGTTGACAGGAGCTAAAATAATTTTTGAGGAGTCACTGCAAGAACAAAGTATGTCTAGCCTGCTAGTGATTCCACTGGAAGGTTTTCCAAGGCCAGTGGGACCACATGACCTGGGTTTGAGAGTCCATCACCCACACTTGATCTCTCAGAAGGCCCCTTGTCAGGAAAGTCCTCAGAATGTTGCCCCACAGAAAACAAGAAATGGGTAGGTTATGATGGTTCCATTTCCCCAATTGTTATAATTACATTAATTTATTCTTCAAAATAAACTGAAAATCTCAGTGGGAAAGAAAATATATTTCTCAGGCTAAAAAATATTCTTCAACACTGCGCACATCCACTAACTAACTGCCAAGCAAGCCACAGCTGGGCTCTCCTACAGCTCCAAAATATGAGCAAAGATGGAACACGCACATGCCTGGAGTGCATTAATAAAATGTGTGATACAACCACCAATAAGATGAAAAGAATGCAAGCCAAGTTCAGCAAAGAATCTGTTATAATCATTGACTGAGATGGTGTTGCCTGAATTACTTTGGGTCTTTCATTGACGTACAAAATGTTGCATGCAATCTCAAACTCACACTACCCAAAATCAGGAAAAGAGGCTAACAGTGCCTATTTGTGTGTTGTACATAATATCATCTTCACTAACTTAAGTGCTGCCATAAACTTCATTTTTCTTACCCTCTCATCCATTTTTTTTCTAGTATAATTATCATTAATAGAGTGGTTAAAAGGTTGAGTGGTGGAGCCAGACTGCTTAGTTTTACATCCTAGATCTTCCATTTTCTAACTACATAACCTTAAGTCACTAAAATTCTATATACCTCAGTTTTCCCACATATAAATTGAGAATAATAGTGCCTGTTTAATAAAGTTGTATTATAGATTACATGAGTCAGTACAGGTAAATCTTTTAGAAGAGTGCCTGGTACACACTGCTGTTATTCTCTCTTTATCTGCCCATTTTCCAAACCAGATTTTGTTTTGTTTCTTATTGTTACCTGTAACACTTAAAGGCCTACTACAAAATAGGCCCTGTGGGGTCATTATTCTTGGATTATAACTGGGGATCAAGCATCTTCAAGACGAATTGCAGCCAGTCAGTGCACAATGGAGATCTAAGGCCTAGCGTAGTGGACTGTCACATGGACTTTCTCACACTGCACCACACCGAGAAATTGAGTATAATGTAAGGCTTTGCTATTCAAAAACAACAGCATAAAAACTTCACTGGGGGAAATGCTCAACCAGTACAGTTCAGTACAAAGTGTTTTATGTTCTGTTCGTTTGAGAGATTCTTATTGTAATCTGGTAATTAGGTATCTCATCCTCAGACTTCTATTTCTAGCACTTGTTCTGTTGCCATAATGAGCACATCCACGTGAAGTGCAACGAGAATCAGGCTTTCTTATAATGGAATGTAGTCAAAAAGAAAAGACTGTGGAATGAAAAGGAAGGGCAGGAACAAAAGGAGACAAATGCAAATGGACGTAAGAGAACAGGCTCCACAAAGTGATGAGATATCATGTTACACACACCAAAGTTTTTCTTGGAGAGGATTGAGTATGAGAGACAGATGTGATTCAAAGATAATACTATCCATGCTGGGTCTGTTCTAGGAAGAATGCCCAGTTGTCACACTAGTGTCCCACCTGCTCTGTAGGCCTGCCTCAGACTCTGGAGAGAGGAGCTCAGAAGAGGCTGAAAGGAGCTGAGTAGCTGACAAGAAACATTTAAATATAAGGAGAAACCTCCCATGGGATACGCTTGGAAAATGCCCATTAGGAGATGTCTGTGTCACATTTCACACATCAGCCAAAGAGGATAAATCTCTTTTGGCCTAAGAAAGCTGCCTTAGATTGGCAAATAAAGGCCTATTGCATTTAAGATAGTCTCAAGCTGGGAGGTTGAGCATTTGCTGCTTTTAATACAGACACAGAAATGCAGCATAGTTGAAATATACTTTTATGTTGCATCTATGTCTTTTCAGATAGCATCTTTACAATATGCTCTGCACCAAAAGGATTATATGTGCTCCTGCTTTTTGAAGTGGTTACAGAAGTAAAAGGAAGCCTATTCTAAATAACAAGCTTTTTACATATTAACACATATGGCTAAGTCATATGTTATAATTTTATTTTTACAATTAAACCCTGCTGTTTCTAGTTCTCAAACATATAATGGTCTTGGGTCCTGTTTATTGCTGAAAGGTCATTAGCATACTATTTATAAAGACTCAGTTCTAATTCTAATGTGCATATGTATACATATGCTATGAATCAAGATCCATAACTCTTTTCTAGTAACTCTATAGTGCCGCTGGAAGTGCACTCTAGGTAAGTACACTTTACTGCTCTGTCGATGCAATTAATTAGCTAAAGCTGCACATACTCCTTCCAGTGCAGTCAGGATCCAGAGCTAGACAAGGAGGGGAGATGCAGCAATGGCAGAGGAGAACAAAAGGGCGCCATGTTTGCTAACATAGCTCAGGAAAAAGAAAGATAAATATAAGTGTTTGTAGGCTCAAAACATATCTATAATTTGGAAAAAATTGTAATAAAGTGATAGAGATAGACTAAGAGGTCACACCCTTATACATAGATCTCAACAGACGAAATACATCATATTCCTGGGTACTGAGAAATGCAGAAGGCAATGAAAAAGCTGGATGGAGCAGAGGTGCTATCTGTGACTTTAGTTGTATTCTTCTCCACTTCCTATTCTCTCTTCCTCCCATCTAGAGGTTCACATACCCTTGAGAAATGCAGTTGCTTATATATAGACATGTGTGTATGCATGTTATACAAGCGTACTTCAAATAGCTCATGGAAAAATAGAATCAAAAGATAACACAAATCTTTCCGTGAACTTTTTGAAGACCCCTCCATACACACACATAGATACATATACTCATTTACTTTATCATATTATTGAAAACTATGAAAGCTATTTTAATTATGCATTTTGTGTTTAAGAACATAAAAGTGAGAATTTCAAATGAATAATTATGCAGCTGTGTATAATATGACATCTGAATAAGAAAGAAAAGAGAAATAATGTACATGCTTTGGAAGATATAGATTCCTAGATTGTGCTGCTGTAACAAAATAAATGTGCTTGGGTTATTTATAATGAACAGAAATTTATTTCTTATAGTTCTGGAGGCTGGGAAGTCCAAGATCAAGGTGCCGGCATGCAGTGTCCAGTATTGGTCTTCTTGCTGCATCCTCACATGGCAGAACAGCAGAAAGGGGGACAGCTTCCTTAAAGGACACTAATCCCATTAAACACCTCTTAAAGGCCCCACCTCTTAATACTACTACATTGGTAACTAAATTTCAACATATGAATCTGGGGGGACACATTCAAACTATAACACAGGCTTAGCAATGAATAGGTCTGGGTAAGGGGGAGCCGATGTGCATGCATGTTGCATGTGGGAAGGCAGCTAGTGAGCTCATATTCTTGGTAAATCAGGTGAATTCACTGGAGCTTTTCAGTTTGTTGAATATCAAGTAGGTTTGTGTGTGTGTGTGTGTGATCACCTGATAAGAATAAAGATAAGAAATAAAGAAGAAAAGAAAAAGCAGCTGGGGTAAAAGATTAGAAAATTAAAGGAAATACTGTGAAGATCTTTAATTCTGTTCAAATAATGAAAGGTTGTACTTTGTATAAGACTATGAGTAAAAGTGTGTAAGGGATGACAGAACATAAGAACACATAAAAGCAAGTCTGTGGGATTTTCATGGTTCATTTTTCTGTACCTTGGAAGAAAACTAACTCAGGACTAGAGACTACTACAAATTGAAGGATGTCTAAACCTCCACATTAAATCTGGAGATAGCTAACTGGTCAAAAGCAAGCAGGTCATCTAATATGAACAACAAAAGTTACTGGTGTAACATCCATGAATACCATCCTATAAAACCAGAGAGAGAGAGAGAGAGAGAGAGAGAGAGAGAGACAGAGGAGAGAGAGAATATGAAAAGCAGAAAAGCAGATAAGGGGAGTGTTTTTCATACGACACTGTAAACACTAGAAGCCGTTGTAAGCTCTTAGTGACTGGTAGTTAAAATAAAAAATACTAACCTCAAACCTTTATTTAGTATTTACTATATGAGTAGCACTCTTCTAATTACTCTTAAACATAGTAACTCATTGAATTTTATACTCATGGCAACCTTGTGAAATAGGTATCATTATAACTGCCATTTTACAGGTGAGGAAAATGAAGTAGAGAGAATTTGTGATATGCTCAAGGTTACATGTATTCCTTATCTACAACAGGGATCTGAACCCAGGCAGTCTGGCTCTATGCTCTGCTGCCTATAGCAACAATGGTCAAGTGCTTACTATACACTAAAATCTGCTCCAAACAATCTGTTTTTATAAATTAATATTTCTTGCAGCCCCATGAGGAAGATATTATTACCCTCTTTTTTGCACATATGAAAACTGAGGCTTAAAACATGCCAAAGTAACACATTTTCTAAATATTAGAGACTTGAACTGAAACCTAGGTCTGTGAAATGCCCAAGGACCACAGGGTGATGGTGACAGAAGACCCTAGTCCTTGCATAATCTGCATCAACGTTCCCTTCTACACTGTTTGGCATGGACCATTGTCATTTTCTTAATCTCACTTAGAGCATTTGACCATCTGGGGCTCCCAGACCATTCAAAACACTCTACCACCCAACCATACACATATTGAAGCTCATGTGTTTAAACTAATGAAATAAGGTCCACATATGAAGCTGATGAATGATGTACACATAGACTTTAGTAAGCCTCATTGTTTAGACACTCTCATTTCTCCCATAGTCTCTGCCATTTATTGATATTCCTCATATCTAGAATTTTTATATCTAAATTGGCATTCTTATTTGTTTCAGATGTGAAATGACATCTCAATGAGAGATCTTGAGAGAAGAGTGGATTTCTTAAAGTCTAGCATATTTTTTTTTTTTCCTTTTTTCGTGTCCGGCAACAGATCGCAACCCTCAGTGTCGCGCCCGTACCAGACCGGGACCGGCAACGGGATCGCAACCCTCGGTGTTGCGCCCGCACCTCGCTCAGCCAGTGAGCGGGTACCGGTCTGTATGTGGGATCCGAACCCTCGGCGGGAGCGCCGCCGCGCTCCCAAGCAGCGCACTGTAGCAGTGCGCCACCGGGCCGGCCCAAAGTCTAGCATATTTTGACATCTTTCAGTTTACTGCTGACTGGAGAAGTGGATTTGGAGAGTTTGTTTTCTAGTTTTAACTAATCCCACACTCAAAAATGGCCTAAAATATTTCTGTGAAAAACCTATAGATTGAAAGTTATATAAATAAAGAGAATGAAAGAAAGTAACAAAAAAGAAACAGAGCTGGTAGGAGTTCTTTGTCAGCCAGAATACAAGGCAAAAATTATGACTATCTAATCTGATATCATATCTGACTATCCTATCTGATATGGCTCTTCCTAAAATACTGTTATAATTTTATGTTTCTAGCCAAAGGCACAAATATTTTTGTGATGTTTAAAAATAAGAAAATGACTACTTAAAATATTATTTCATATATAAATAATCTGTTTATAAGTAAATTTTATGTTTTATTAGTATGCAATATGTTAGTACAGTATAAATAATTATATGTATAATTTCAATGTGTACTAAAATATATTTCTATTGCCAGGGATGAGAAATCAAGAGTGCTTACAGCACTGCTCTAACCAGAAATTACATTTAGTTATATGTTAGTTTACCTTACTTTCAAGAGCAATTATATATCAAATAAATATACTAAACTAGAACTGATTTCTTTTATAATAAAAAAAGAGTTGTGTAACAGAAAAAAATACTAGATATATGGTTCTGGATTTCTGTCTTATCTAAGTAATTAGCTAAAAATAACAATATTTAAAGCTATCATTTATTGAAGAGCTGTGATCATGTTTGACACTGGGCTAGTCCTTCACATATATTAATTTTATTCCTCACAACAACCCCATGAGATAAGGGTCTAATCCAGTAGAAATAAAGAACTGTTGAAAGAAAGAAAAAAGAAACAAGCAAACTAGTTGTCTCATCAGTGATTAAATTAATGATATTTAAACACCACGGGGCCAGTCCGGTGGCTCACTGCTACAGTGCGCCGCTTGGGAGTGTGGCGGCGCTCCCGCCGAGGGTTCGGATCCCACATACAGACCGGCCGTTCACTGGCTGAGCGAGGTGCGGGCACAACACCGAGGGTTTTTGATCCCGTTGCCGGTCCCGGTCCGGTGCGGGCACGACACTGAGGGTTGCGATCCGTTGCCGGTCACGAAAAAAGACAAAAAGGGAAAAAAAAAAAAAAAACACCATAGAGCTATTTTTTCCCATTAACTTTGCAAAAATAAATTGTAATATATTTGTCTAATATTAAGAAAGACATGGAGACCAGTACTCTTATTACTACTTATTAATTGTGTGTCCTTGGGCAAATTACTTCTTGTCTCTAGGGTTCAATTTCTTCAAACTCAATTCTTCAATTTTCTTTTCTACAATGAGAACAATAATACCAGATATCTTAAAGATTGTTGTGAGAATTAAATGTGCTAATTCATGTAAATGTTCATTCACAAGAGTGCCTAGCACATAAAAAGAACCTAATAAGTGTTTACTATCATACACTGCTGATATGAAAAATTCTTCTGGAATACAAACTGGAATTGTGTATCAAAGCCATAGAGGGGGTCATTAACTATCATCCATTCCTGGAAATCTACCCTAAAGAAATATAATAACATTTTAGAAAAATACACCAATGTACTGACACACACACACACACACACACACACACACACACACACAATGCTACTCATTGTCAAAATATTTATAACAGCAATAAAATGCCCTAAACCAAGGGAATCACATTAAAAATGGTATTTTCCTCTTTAGAAAGATACACTAAAACTAATAGTAATCTTGATCTTAAAGTATTGATCTTAAAGACTATGTTTAATACGGGAAACTACGTAGGCCATATCCTTAAATAAAAACTATAAGCTAGCAAATTTAGCATATTTATGCTTATATTTTTATTTATACGTACATATCATTGAGATGGACAAGGCTACTTCAAGTAACAGATTGGAGGGAACTGTTTTAAAATTATAACGGTGGTCTTATTTGGTTGGTAGAAATGTGTCTGTTTCCTTTGCCAAAGGCGCCCCAGATTCTGCACTGTTTATGTTGAAACACATGTGGTGATACTTCTGGTTATTTTCTTTATCCTCACGTCTTATCCCTACTTAACTCATCTTAATGATGATAAATCAACGAAGAACTTTTTTTGAAAGAGCTGGGATTAACTACACACATCACTTCTAAAAAGTTTTAATTAACTATTTTTGGTAAAAGCTCTGGAAATTACTTTTTTAATGGGTATTCGCAGACTCACCTCTGAGATTTTTATAATAGATCTCTTCTGTAGTAGCTCTTATTCTCCACAGCTGTTAAGTAGTCTGAGCAATATGAATGGTTTGTAGATAGCACTTGGGGATAGTTCATACCCCCAATATTTAAATCACCTTTTAAAAAAAAACTATTAAAACATGAAAGGATCAAAAGAGTAGGGAGGGAAGAAATAATTAAACAATTCTCCATTTACTCTCATTAAATACCAAGCCTTCCTGCCTTTTCATAAAAGACACTAATAGTTTAAAAAGGTTTCCATCATTTAAATGACACCTCAGTTAGTGGAATTTCCGCCATAGAATTACATGCATTATCTATTTTTTGACAAAAAGAGAGAGAAAAGGAGGAAGATTGAAAACTTTTTGAGAAAGTTTTGAGAAGATGCCTTTCTTCTACCTTCCCCATTAAATAGCTATGAAGGTTAATGAAAAAGATCATGTAAAAAAAAAAAAGAAAAAGACCTATACTGTTTAGGTGTCAATCATTATAAACATCTATGAGCATGTCATTACTGTTGAGAATATTTTCTCCTATTTCCAGCATGTATATGGTGTTAGATTCATACTTATCATCAAGATGAGCATGCTATTCAGACTTGCTTTTTCAATACCTAAAATGTGTAGCAATTTGTAAGCAATCTTAGCCAATCAGAGAAATAAATATTTAAAGCAATTTCCTAAATACTGTATTATTTACTCTCTCTCAAAGACTGAAGCTGTTTGATCAAATATTCAACATGTTATACATGCTGAAAGCTTTCTCCTAAACTGCATGTACTCACAATAAAAAAAAAAAAAACTCATTTTCATTAATCATTTTAGCAATGCTCTTTTTTTCCATCAACATTTTTCAGTTTTAGTATTTTTCCATTGCTGGATGACATTTTATTTTTAGTGGATGAATATTTTCATGGCAAATCATTTGACAGTATCCAAAAGAGAACCTTGTATTACACATTTTCTAATTCTTCTATTATTAAATTTCATCTTTATAAAATCTCTGCTCTATAAAGTTTTATTTTGAAGATGGAATTTATTTTAAGTTTTACCTACATAGTTTACTAAACTTTACTGGATGAGTAAGTAAGCAAGAAAATTAGGGTAAAGGTTATGCTTTTACACAATAAATATTTATTGATTCCCTATTACTTTAGGCACTGGATTTATAGCAAATAATATGTTTAACAAGGCAAACATACTTCCCCTCACATAACTTACATTCTGGTGAGTGGTGTTCCAGTTCTTTTTTTTTTTTTTGGAGGCCCTGAAGTAAGCTGAGTTTCTAATGTGTATAAAATTGAACACAGGCTTTCTTCTTTTCTCTGCTAGGGTTGGAAGAGACTTTACTACTCCAACCTGCATTTCTTTCTGCTTTTTTCACCTTTTCAATGGAGCTCCAGAAAAGGCAGGGTGGAAGAGAGGATGTACAGGAGAAACTTTTCCTTTATTCTCAAACTCGGCAGTCAATTGCTAATAATTGCATAGAGGCTCATATGATTGAGACTGGCTTCCATGTGCTCCCATTGCACAAATTCATCAATAACCTAAAAAAAATGCAAATCAGATAAACCTGTGACTGGCACAGGAGTTAAGGATGGCTGGATCGAAAAGGTGTCTTTGAAAGCCAAATGATTCTAATATTATCGGCTATTATGATTGTCTTTCCTGGTGCTTAGCTCAGTAGCCCAGAGAGTAATGGAGAGTGAACCATACTCTTCATTCAGGTGTATTCCTTGAGTGTGTGTCCTTGTTTGTTTCAATATTGTGCTGGATACAAAAAGCACAGTTTAAAAGATGTGGCCTCTTCCCACAAGTATTTCACACCCTAACTCTAGAAACTTTTGTGGATCAAAACATGGAAAACAGAGCAGCATAAGCTAAAAGGAAACTACCTGTATTGCACAGTGTTGTGCTCCTCTCTATTTTATAAAGGATATAAAAGATAAACCAGGAGAAAAAAGAGCTACTTATATCTGCACACAAATAATCACAGGTAATAAAAGCAAAATATGACCATGGGAAGAGCCAAGCAATCAAACAGAGATTCTGAACCCAGCGAGTCCATCTACAGCAGAGACCAAGACTAAAACTTGTGTGAATGCCAAAGTGCCAATCTAGAGCCAAAGACCTGCTGGAAGCACAGGATGAGAAGAGCAGTTAGGGAAACCAGGTAAACCCTCTGCACAGAAGAAGTGGCAACAGTGTCAAAGAGTCAGGAGGCTGCATCTGTATCGCGGGAGCATCCACTCTGTGCCAGGAACCGTGGCAGGCACTGGAGATACAAAAGCAAGAAACACAATAGAACTCCCTCCTATTATTAAGCATAGGTTCTAAATTTCTGATAGTGGCAGTTCTAAGGAGATAATAAGATGGATTGATGTAAGAAAGGATGCTGCCCCATGTAAGGGTTAAATCTAGATTTATAAGTCTGGGAAAGAGCACTACAGAGAGCATTGCAGAGGCCCTAAGACAGTGACCAGCTTGATATGTTACAGAAAATAAGTGTGATCGGAGCACAAGTGAACCAAAGAGAAAGCTATTAGAGAAGGTGCCCAAGAGGCAGAGAGGGACGAGATTACATAGGGTTCTGTATAGAATGTTTGGATATTATTCTACTTGTATATGAAAAGGCTAGTGGATTTAACACAAGGACAGAAAGGGTAAGATTTGCACTTTAATAAATTATTCTACTTGCAATCATTTGCAACTTTTCATCAGTTTTTTTTCTTTTTTTTTTAACCCCTGATAATTCTAATATGTTTATTTCTTCTTGCACATAATATATTGAGGGCGATTGAACTTACGGGCTTGCCAAGATATTCTCAACTTACGCTTGTTATTCTAACTTATTACTAGTACCTTCATTCGCCCTCAAATGTATCCTAGTTTAGACCAGGGTTGCCAAACTTTTTCTGAAAAGGACCAGACAGCAAGTATTTTAGGCTTGCACGCCAGACTAAATAAACTCTGCCATTGTAGCAAGAAAGCAGCCATGGACAATATGTAAACGAATGAGCATGCTGTGTCACAATAACACTTATTTATGAATACCAAAATTGAATTTCATATAATTTTAATACCACAAAATATTATTTTTCTTTTGATTTTCTTTCTGTTCATTTAAAATATAAAAACCATACCTAGCTCAAGGGCCAAACAAAAACAGGTGGCTAGATTTGGCCCTCACGTTGCAGTTGGCCGATCTTTCATTTAAACAATAAATTTGTATTTATTGAGGGCCTAATATGTGCCCCGCAGTCCTTACAACAAGCCTATGAGGTGCTTACTAGTATTGGATGTGTTTTGCAATGAAGAAACATGGGCATGAAGAGTCTAAAGAACTCACCCATTGTCTCCAAGCTAATAAATGACAGGAAATCTTGCTTTAGATGACCATATTCATTCACTTCACTGCTACATGACCTCAGTCCACTCTCATTCCTTCCCTCCTGATGGGGATTTTTCTTCACGTCTTTTTTTCTAACTCTTGTATATTTTAAATCTCCATTTCTTTTCTTATTACTCCCTCTTGCTTTATTATTTTTTTTCACATCCTCTTTTTCCCATCTTTTATAAAATTTATAATTATAACTGAATTATATACCTAGGACCATAAAAAACAAACCAAAAATTAAATAGCACAGAATAAAAAAGCAGTGCCTTCAACTTCTATAATCACTGAACATTTCCACAAGTTTTCTTTAGAATTCCTAAGCATAACTATTCCATTAATATTCCTCAAATAAAACCTGTTTTCCCTCTAATCATTAGCTTTCTAGGTAGAAATGTACTTATTTACTTTTCTTGTGTTCTTGTCTTAACAATCACTATTCTGACAGTTCTTTTCTTTGCTATTGTCTTGTGAGAAAATAGCTAATTCTCTGGCTTTCCTTATATCTATAATAAATGGTGTTGAGTTCAGCAAAAACTGGATAAGTTACTCCACATTCTTAAATCTTTGATACTGTATAGTCCTAGTGAATTAAACTGGAAATTTTGCCACCATTTTGAGGATTGTAGGTTCTATATTTCAAACAACTCTCTTTACAGATGAAGTCTTGGAATACAGGTTGTTTTTAAACTGGGGACTTTCAGCATACTCTGCCACAATCCTTCATGGTTTTAAAGCATTTGACAAGTGTTTATTTAACAGTGGTTGTCTATTTTGATGGCACAGATGAATAAAAAACAGAGAAGGGCATTTAATTCCAGGACCACTTCCATTGTTGACACTTCTTGCAAGCAACAAGGCAGCAGTAAAGCTCAACTAGTTTATAAATGTCAGCAAAATCCTATGAACAAATTACTGCCTGAGTCAACTTTTTTTTAGTAACTTGAATTTGGAAAAACATACTTTTTAATGGAGAAGGAGAAAATGATGCCATTTGATTATTGATATACACTGCCATTTACCACTAAATTTTTGTTAACAAAGTTGAAGCTACTGATTTAAGTTGCTCATTCCATACCAATTTCTGAAAATTTAAGGGTGGCATTAAAATCAAAGATGAATTTAAGGAGGAACATACACTCAGTTTGGAAGGATGAATGAGAACAACCTGTTTGGTTCATACTAAGCTTGCAGATTTATCAACACGGGGCATGCAAGAGAGAGACAGAATGAGAGTTTATGAGCTCTCCCAAAGGATTGATTTTTACAAGTCCCTGATTTAGCTGAAAGGGGTACCTATATATTTAGTTAGCAAAAGGGTTAATGGATTCAACCTTTTGAAAAATGCACTTATTTACATGCATGTAACATGATGGATAGTTAACTGAATGCACATGGGTAAACACAGGTGAAAACAGATTAATTGGAAGGTATAGAGTTTATTGTTTATTTTTTGTTGATAGATGGATCTCATTATTTTCCTTAGGCAGACAAAGCCATAACAGTTTCCAGCGAGAGGAAATGTGACAGCTCCAGGAAACTGCTTACAGATGGACAGCCAGCAGGCTAAAAATATTACTTGTGTCCACCTCATCAATAAGCTGGCTCCATGAAGAGTGGCAATTATTCTTTTCCTGCTTATGCTGCCATTTGAGAGGCATGAAGATGATTATTGATAACTAGGTATGTAGAACAAAATATACACAGTAACACAAACTCATTTACAATGGCAAATCCACGTCAAAGAGCACCATTGCCTTTCATACCATTATTTAAAGTGGCAATGTGTACCCATCAATGTCTTAGAGTAGTATGTCGATACTGTGTTTTGTTACAATCTTATTAATTATTAATGACGCACATTTATTATTCACCTATAGTTAGAGAGTCTGTATCACATACTGCAAAGGGGAGGCAGAAACATCACTGAGTTGAAGGAGGTTGGGTTCTCAATCTTGCATACATAGAATGTCACAAGAATAGGTCTTGATCTTTTTTTTTTTTTTTGCTGTACCCAAGAAGATCTTTATGTATGTTTTATGAAGATAACATCAAAATAAATGAATAAAAATAAAACTTTATATAAATTTTTTTAAAAACTACTAATGCTATGTAAGAGTCAAGTTGCAAGATACACAGCTTTATATTTTTTAATATAAGAATAAAAAATCATAGTTACATTTACTGTGCAGAATTGAAAAAAAAAACCTTCTCAATTAAAGGCACTACAAAATAAATGACAGTTTCCAGGCATCAGCACAAAGCTAAAGGGATTTCAATGGCCTCATTACTTTTATTACCCTGCATTGCTCAGCCAAATCTATAGCAAGGATGTGTTTAGGCATAGGATTTGTCCTGATACTTGCAGAAATGTGGGCAACAGATCAGCTCACCTGGAATTAGGAGAGCAAGCATGCAATATCAGAGCATGGCAAATGCTATACCTAGATATTTTTCATGCTTTATGGAGATAGGAGGAAAGGTATTGGCCAGGGAAAGAATTAATATAAAATGAAATACAAATTCAACCATAATAGTCAAATTTTGACCGATTAGATCATGTAGTTTAAGATATTTGAAGTTATTCTCATTGCCTTACCTTTTTGAATATCCCATTTCTTGGAATCTATATTATCAAATAGAAAAATGGTGCACATTTTTGCTAATTTCAACAAATAACAGACTAACAGAATGATTTTTAAAGTCAGTCTAAATGAGAGAAAATGCTACACACTCTGCTGAAATTTTCTCCTGGGCTTGAAGGTCATAGTGATTAACTATGCTGTTATATTCTAGAGTTGCACAATTATCCAGTAATCAGGGATTCCACCCAGATCTGCCATGACTTAACTAAGGGGACCCTTGTTCCCAGTTTGCCTAAATGTCTAGTCTCTGAGGATGAAAGAGAGGAGTTCATTTAAAGGTGAACTGTTTCGCTGAGTTTAAAAAAACGGTGGATAATTAGAAAAAACAAGGCACAAAATATCTTCCATCCAATTCTCAAATTACCTGACGTTTTTAAATTTCAATCTTGTAAAACTAATAGATTTTTTTCAGTCTATGATAAAATTATTATTTTTCTTATTTAAAAGATTCTTAGGGCACTGTATCTGAAAAGAAAATATTACTCATTCAATAGTATCAGTGTTATTATATCTTAAAGTAGGCATTCTTTTTATGCTTCCTTTTGTAATTTTATGGGAAAAGAAATAAATGCAGTGGTATTTATTTTAAACAAAAAGGACTCCTAAAGTCTTTGTAGAATCTAGAAAACGAAGTGTGTCTCTAAGTTCCCTATGATGAAAGAACATCATATTTCTGTTCAGGAGGCCAAATTCTTTATATGAGCAATGTATAAGACAATCTAAGTGAAACAGTATTTGGAACACGTTTCACCTGAATATAAGCCAAATTTGTAAATTATTAGTTCAAGCTGCAAATGAATATCCAATGGCAAATTTACAAAGACTATTTACTTTTGAGTTAAATTGAAATATTCAATTCAGATTTTCTTTTATTTTTTGGTCATTACATTAGTCAGGGCACCTTTAATCATGAGTGACAGAAACTCAACAGACACAAAGGGGAAGTGTTAATTCCTAGTCTAACCAGGCCACTGAAAGGATGGTGACAGAGCCGAACCACTCCAACCAGGGCCCTGAATGCAGTAAGGACCTGTTCCCCTGATTCTGACATCTGACAGTCTAAAAGGAAAGCCTGAGGAGTGTGTGTGTGTGTGTGTGTGTGTGTGTGTGTGTGTGTGTGTGTGTGTGTGTGTGACTGGGAGGTGCCCACTGTGGATGAAGAGCCCGTTCCTTCACTGATCTGTGTGACCAGGTCATCAGGATCATGCCGAGAGACAAATCTCCAATTCTGACTCTTCAGCTGGAGAGACAGGGAAGGGGAAAAGTTGGCAACACTATGTAAGTGCTATTCTCCTAGGTTCATCATTTCTTCCAGTAACAATACTAACATGATTCGAAGATCCCAGGAATATTCTCACAATATACTTACCGATTTTTAAAAGGTACTGTCTGAGTAAAATTTGTAAAATGAAGTTGGTTTGCTTGGGCACATGCCTCTCAACTACAAAGCCCCGTCGTCCTAATTCTCAGCACCGTGTCCCAGTGCCTGCTGTTCGCATAGACTTGGGTATAAATCTTACCATTTCCAACCACTTATTTTCCTTCTTCTAGCTCTGTCCCACTTTCCACCCCCAGGCTTCCTCCACCCGTGTGCCAGTGCAGCAACACGGCAGAAGCTCCTCACTTGATCTCCCACCTTCGTTCTTCCAGTAACTTCTTTAAGAGGCAGTGTGAAGTGACAGGAAAAACAAGACTTTGAACCAGAAGACCTGGGTCTGAAACCTTTATCCCCACCTATACCTTATGTGGTTTTAATCAAATCCCAATGACTTTCCCAGCATGACTTCTTTTTGAAATACTGTTGTGAACATGGCATAGATAAAACATCCAAAATGCCTTACCAAATATAAACATTAGTTATTGCTATTCATGCCACAATTTATTATACTACTTTCTTCCTTTCCTTATAGATCATAGACTGTACCATCTTCCAATATTCTTAAATTTTTAACCATCAATTTTACTATTGTTCTAAGCTCAGGGACTTTGAAATCTGGGTGGTTAATAATTGCAACACACTAAACTCACCATTCTTAGAACCTCATAACTGCCAGACTAATCCAGATTCAAAATTTCATGATTCTTGGATAATACCCTTTTCTCCTCAAGCCCTTTATATACACTCTAATATTCTTATCCCTGCACTCATTTCAAACCTTACCACGGAAAAGAGACCATTTTTTTTTTTTTTTTTGTCTTTTTCCGTGTCCGGCAACGGATCGCAACCCTCAGTGTTGCCCCCGTACCGGAACAGGGACCGGCAACGGGATTGCAACCCTCGGCGTTGCTCCCGCGCCTCGCTCAGCCAGTGAGCGGGAACCGGTCTGTACGTGGGATCCGAACCCTCGGGCGGGAGCGCCGCTGCGCTTCCCAAGCGGCGCACTATCCAGTGCGCCACCGGGCCAGCCCAAGAGACCATTTCTAAAAGGAAAAATGATCTAACAATTCAGTGGACCAAATCCACTCCTGAACAAACTAGTCCTCGTTTTGCATTAGGAGCACAGGAAGGATTAAGCAGGGAGCATTGTTTAAACAAGATAACAACACTACCTCTCCTTGGGGGATTGCCAGGATCACAAATTGTCTTTGTCAAGGACTTCAGGAATTTAATAATGTAATGATTCTGCCTACGCCGATCAAGGTGTAGCCACAGCCTATTGCCAAGGCCTCAGACAGGTAGTATTCAATGCCCAACAAAATGCTGACCTCAGAGACAAGGAAGGAAGGAGGTATGACTGAAAGTGTGTTCAGTCTCTTGCTTTTAATCATTGTTCCACCTCACATTTTGAGCTGAGAGCTTTCTCATCTAGTTTGTCATGTGCACCTGCTTATTGTATGACATATGCATGCCAGCCAGTGCCTCAGATGTTAAGCTTAAAAAGTTAATCCATTTTTGCTCCTCCCCCCACCTCATCCACTTAATTTCTCCTTCACCCCTCCCCACCTCCCCTGCCTCCCTTTTCAATTTGCCTCCATTCTAATTTGAGTCTGCACTTGCTTGCCCTTTGCTACTCCTACACTCAAACCACTGGAATCAGAGATGAACAAATGAGTTAAACCCCACATACAAAGGCCTATCCCCCACATGCCCTCTGTTATAAGACACTTTTTTCTGACTCTCCTCATCCTCACATTAACTGAAAGTAATCTTTACCATTCTTTGAATACCTTAAGTACTTTTTTTTTTTTTTGTAAGATTATTTAGGACACATCATATGAGGGTACTTCAAAAAGTTCACGGAAAAATAGAATTAAAAGATAATAGGAATCTTTTTATGAATGTTTTGAAGACCCCTTGTTTTCTGCTATCTGGTATAGTTCCATATAAAAACACCTTATCTTTTTCGTATAGTTTATTTTGCAAAGTTTGTATTTTTGGGCAAAAGTGCCTTCTTAGTTTTTGTAACTTCTGCATTAGGCTGACCTTCATCAATAAGTGTACTTTCTTTTGGTTAATATATTAATAAAAACACTTTATAAAGTTAGCTCCTACTCTTCAGAAATTTTGCATTAAAGAAGACATTCAAGTAAAATGCTTAGAAATATATACATGTGTATATATAGAAAATCTGTGTTCCTCAACATTGTTTTTTTAGCAGTGCATGCTTTTTCACAAGGCCTGCATTTATATCATTTGCCCAGAGGCAGAACAAATAAAGTAGCCGCCTTTGGTTTAGACACAAAGTGTTTCCATGTAATTCTAGCTCTTTTTTCTGAGATCAATATATCCACTGCTTATGACATTCTAGTCAAGAACTGTTATCTTAAACGATGATAATGAAAATAATTATCCAAGCTGCTCTTAGTATGCTTACATCAACTCAGCCTTACTGTTTCTAGATCAAACATCCATTTTTAGTTTTTGAGTATTTCACACAAATTCTATGTACAGAACTGTATTTATTCAGTTGGTTACACAATATTTTCGTATATTAAAACACTTTATTTTTGTGTTCCCTTTACCTTCCCTTCCTCAATTCAACTTTCCATGAATAGCTATTTTATATATTTAACATGTATCTTCAAACCATTTTGTTCTTATGCTTATGTATGGAAAAACATATACATTATTATTCTATATAGGTGCTTTTGTTTGTATGTATGTTTTTGAATGCCTTTGAAACTACAGAGTTTAGCAGTATATGTGTTCTTTACACAATTTTCTATTTTTTACTAAAAATTACTTATATAACATCCATGCGTGTTGACAAAATATGGACAATTTATTTTTTCTCCTGAATCTTATTTTATTGTACAATTTTACCAGGTTTTACCAATTCATTCACCCATTATTGACATGGAGGGTAGACATTTCACTGCTACAAGCAATACTGAAGTGAAATCCATGGCATAGATTTTTTTCATGTGTATTTTTTTTCTTTATGAAATTCTCTTTTCCCTTTTTTTAACATCATTCTATTTGTAAGGGTTATTTTTCTCATAACACTTCATGCTCTAAAGAGCAAAATGTTCTTCAAACAAATTAAACTGTGAACATGAGAATATAATGCTTTGTTTTACTCATTAAAAAATATCTGGTGTTTAAAAGGATTTAGCATTTGAAAATACATGAGAGAAATAGAAACTATAGTTTTGTCATCGAGAAGGGATTATAAACTTGATGGTCACCTCAAAGAGAACCTGACTGCATCTTCTACCTAGAAAAGGTATGTAAATCTTAGGACATGTGACAAATGTAATTCTACAATTCCCAAATCAGTATCTTTTTCAAGATAACAAGATAACACAATAAAATTATAGCTGCTTTTCTTTCTTTCTATGAATTATTAGCAGAATACCACAATGGAGTACTATTGAGCCAGTGTTTCTCAAAGGTACTTGAAACACACTTGGAAAGTAAGACTGTTTTGTAAACTCAAGGTTTGGTTAGTACTATCAGGAAGAGGTTAGTGGAAATAAACATATAAACATGAACATGTCACAGGATCAATTACACAGTTCTACAGACAGGCATGACTTGTTCCAGGTTGCCCACCTTCTTATAACTGTGTATCACAATGAACACTCAACTGGAATTAGAAAAGTTGGATTCCAGTCCCTCCTGTGTCCCTTACAAATTTTGTATCTCTAGAAAAATCAGTAAATTATTTGAGCCTCAGATTCTTCATCTTTAAAAGGGTCATAACAGTGCCTAGTTCACAGCTGTTCTGAGGATTAAATAATATGTTTGTGAAAGTTTTGTGAAATTCAAATTGCTATACAAACACAACCATTATTAAACTTTTTGTTATTATTGGCACAGTCTCAATATACCCTAGAGAGAGATGAACTATAACCTACCAGCTAGTCTGGTAGTCTGTCTACTCTCCACACTCCTTCTAGACAATCAGTAGGGGTTGTATTACCATGTTGATTAATTACCACGTGCCACTTTTGACTGCTTTAATTTTCCTGCTTTCGTGATAACCACTTCTATCTATCCCTCTCCCCTAAGCTCTAAGAAGTTAAATTCTGTAATCTTTACCTGCTTTCAGCCTTCTATTAGGTACCATTAACCCAATGCTTCCAGGAAGACCAAGGCTAAAGTCATCGCATGCCCCTTAAATGAACTTAACCCAATTCAATCCAATCATTTTGGTCCCCTTCATTGCATCTCATTCCGTATTATGGTAACACAAACTCCTAATTTCTTCCCTAAGATATCTAATGGAGAAAGAAAGAAGGTGATTGGCTTGTTAACAGAATAAATAACCATTTGCAACACTATTTCTCAATGGCATTTATAATTCACTATTAATAAAAAAAATGTTCTTTCTGAATTGTCATATAGCTGTCTTTGAAGTCAGTTATAATCATTTTAACACAATGCTTCATTCCCTTTCTCCAACAAGCTCTAAGCACCTGGGAGACATTATCTAATTAATCCTAATGCATGCAGAGAGTCTCTGAGGGGGTGTTTAGAGAGACAAAATGTCTATAAAGTTCACCATGACTATTATTAAAATATTATCTGTTCAAATGCATGTACAAAACACAAGCCTTTAACCACAGGATTTCACTTAAATTAAATAGCTTGAAAAATAAAATGGATTTCTATTCACAATTATTACTTGCTATAAACCGAACCTGTTAAAACAGATTACTTCAAAGGAATATCTTTGATATTTAAGCTATTTTGATTCACATGTATTTCTCTTCCTCCTTACAAAAGGACAAAAGAACAAGCATTTAAAGTTCTCGATCATCTGCAAAATTCCTAAAACCACTCATTAATTCAATATATACAATTGGATATATATATATATATATATATATATAATTGTGCTGACACAACTGAATATCCACATGCAAAAGAATGAGGCTGGACCACAATCTCACACCATGCACAAAAATTAATTCAAAATGTATCAAAGATCTAAGAGCTCAAACTATAAAACTCTTAGAAGAAAATCTAGGGATAAATCTTTGTAACCTTGGATTGAGCAATGTTTTTTTAAAAATATGACACCAAAAATATAAGCAATCAAAGAAAAAATAGGGACACTGGACTTCGTTCGTATAACTTCGTATAATGTATGCTATACGAAGTTATTACGAATATATATAATATATATATATATTACACAGTCTTGGAGTTTGTGTTATTTGAAACACTCAAATTAAATAGAAAAAATAGGGCCAGCCTGGTAGCGCACTGGAAAATGCGCCACTTGGGAGCGCGGCAGCGCTCCCACCGAGGGTTCGGATCCTATGTGGAGACCGGTTCCCGCTCACTGGCTGAGCGAGGTGCAGGCGCAACACCGAGGGCTGCGATCCCGTTACCGGTCAGTAAAAAAGACAAAAAGGAAAAAAAAATAGAAAAAATATAAATGCTTTTGACTGAACTATCTTTTTTAAATGTTGGATTTAAGTAAATGAATAATCCTCCTTAAACTAAGGGATTAAAATGATTGTGAAAATAAACAAAGTTGTCTTCTTTGTGCTGAGAGCAAGGGCACAAAACTATAACTATAAACTTCATTGGGTAAGAGATAACAACACTACACTATCCAGTTCCCAACCAGCTAATTGTTTGGTGTAGTATTTAGAGTACTTCTCTCTTATCCATGGTGAGTAAGATCCAAGACTTCAGTGGATGCCTGAAATGGTGGATAGTATCAAGCCCTGTATATACTATACATAAACTTCTTTTTCCTTCATAATTTCACAGATGGAAGATTCATTCTTACCATAGATCTTAGCAGCCTCAGCATATGACATTTCTTCTTTTCTTAGGTCAAGTATTTTCACCTTGTCACTTTGTGGCTTCCCTTTGGCATATCCAAATTGCCAGCATGACTACTCTTGCACTTTGGGGCCGTAATTAAAGAAAATATGGGTGACTTGAAAACAAGCACTGCGATAGCGCAACAGTTGATCTGATAACCCAGTCGGCTGCTAAGTGACTAACAGGAGGGGAACATCTAGAGTATAGATAGCTGGGCACAGAGATGATTCTCGTCCTGGGCAGAACTGAGTGCAATTTAAAACTTATGAATTGTTTATTTCTGAAATTTTCCATTTATTATTTTTGGATTCTGGTTGACCTTGGGTAACTGAAACCACAGAGAGCAAAACCAAGGATAAGGGAGGACTACTGTAATTCATTCTGACTGAGAAATGGACAGGTGCTTTGATGCATGGGTAAATGAAGTAGCTATGTTTGTTGACTTTGCCTCCAGGTTCAATTCACAGGTACAACAGAACTCTGGGAGAGATCTGAACCATATAGAGAGGGAGGGTCTGAGGAGCTTCCAGAATCTCCATTGCATCTTAGAGTATATATTTGGGGACACTGTTTCCAGTTGAAAATGCATAAAGTTCTACTTTTCATAGTCATTTAGTATTAATTTTTCTACACTTGCTGTATGTTAGCAACGATGCTAGGCCACATGTGAACAAGCATGTAACTCAAAATGAGCTATGTATGAAAGTCCTACCTTGTGATTTTAAATATTGGAATTTCTACAATTACAAAAATAAAATACGGAGACTTGACTCAAGAATTGCCAAGGACACGACAACTTAAAATCATTTTAAAGCTCGCTTCACTATAGTAAAGCGAGCTTTAAAACTTATATGGTCTTATAAATAATAAAACTAGAGTCTAAACAATAAGCACAATAAAAACTATGTTTTCAGACAGATTCTATATGGTCTGTTTGACACTTGCTAAATTCCTGCCATAAGCCATGCTTAATTTATTGAGTGTTCCAACCTTTAATGATCAATAGAGTCCAGAATACGAATATAATATGATTGAGACATGCACTTAGGAAGATTACTGTAACAGCATTAAGCAATTTTGCTCTGTCTCTCAAAAAATATTGCTTTTTCCTTTGCTTACTTTCCTGTTGACAGCTGAACTTTCAATAATTCTTTATTTCAAA
The DNA here is from genome assembly GCF_000696425.1 of Galeopterus variegatus. NCBI lineage: Eukaryota > Metazoa > Chordata > Mammalia > Dermoptera > Cynocephalidae > Galeopterus > Galeopterus variegatus. The sequence continues at coordinate 99,015 of NW_007727536.1, forward strand.
ATGGAAATTGCTTTCAATCAATTGATAAGCATCACAGAGATTTAAAATATCCCCCAAGAATTTATAGCCCAAAAGGCATTTTAGTCTCTTGCACATTTTCAAAGTAACTGTCAGTCTTGTGTAGATGCTGGCATATTAGAAAGAAAGATTGATGAGTTGGAAAGAAATGTTTACTGATACTGTCTTAACAGTAGTCAGCGCAGAAAATTCTTCCTGAAATAGTTAATTATTTCTCATTCTCTTTATATTGGATATATAGAAGCCTGCTTAATTGTGGGCACACAAAATGGGTGATCTCCGGGGTTCTGTCTTGCCCCTTCTCATTTAGTAATTCACAGGACCATCTCAGCCGCCCCTAATAAAGTCTTCGACCATCTATATAATGATATATATTTTCAAGGCTGTAACATTAACCCAGACCTCTTTCCCTTCCCTGTATAACTCTGTATATCAGAGTAATTTTTCCCAAACAAAAATGTGATCATATTTTCCCTATTCAAAATCTTCCACAGGCTTCCCAAGGAATATTGGCATTTTTATGTCATACAAAAGCGTTTATAAATCTGAGCTCAGACTTATTTCTGATGTAACCACTGTGCCTACTTTATATTCCCAACTCTAGGTATTCTGTGATTCCTGTAAATCACAGGCTGCTTTTGTCTCTGTGCTTTTCTTAGGACATTTTCCTTGCCTGGAATGTCCTCTCTCACCCCAACCAACTGGCAACCACACACTTATCTTTAAGAGTAACTTCCTCTTCTAAGAAGGAGTGTCTCCTTCCCATATTCACATCAAGATAAAATCAGTAACTTGAATAGTCAATTTTTCCTTTATACTTCTTTAACAAGACACCACAATATAACTCAGATGGAAACATTTTCATTTATCACATACTCTGCCTCAGGGCTCTCTTTTCCTTTCAGTTTTACTTTCCTGGATCTGAGAAGATACATTCTCAACTACACCATTTTCTTCCTTTGCTTCTATATATTTCTCACATTCTTTCTATACTCCTCAATTAATTTTAAAGTGTCATAAAGTACAAGGGCTTGAAGACAAAGCTGGAATGGAAGTGAGGTTCATTAGAACTCAAAATATGTGTAAAGAATAAAGATAGGATCATTCCATTTGTTACCAAAAACTCAAGTCCTCAATCAAACTGTAGACCATTTTCTCTTTACACAATATTTTGGATGACCATTCCAATACATTTTTCAGGATTTCGAAACCTCATTCTATCACAAATAGATTACAAAAGTCACACTTACTTGTGATTTGTATTTGTCAGCTTCAGAAGAGCATGCAAATCTAATCTGAATATTTCTCATGCCTTTTCTGATCCTTCTTTCGATGCTTTCTTAAGTATTAGACACTGAACAGTCTGTTCATACTACTACCTAAATGCAGTCTATTCTACTTATTCTTGTTCTTAATTAACTAACAAAGATTTATTACTTTTGTTGAGGACTTAAGTCATTAGTGGACATCTGTATTTAATTGTATGTACTTAGTTACTTCTGTCTTTTTCTGCAAAGTAACAGTGAATTATTTAAGTACTACAGATGAACAGTTCTAGACTGTCCATTTTTTCTTGTCTGTATCAATCAGTGCAAAGAATTGCTCTGTAAAATTTCCATGAAATATCACACATTTTCTCAATTCTTAGACATTTTCTCAAAATCTTAGCAATCCTCAATAAAATCAATTCATTTTCCAGAATTACAAAATTTAGAAAATGTGTTTAATGTTTGTTTTGAAAAAACAACTTGTTTCATTTTTTCTTGTTAAATATTTCTTTGAAATATTTATAATCTGAACAATCATCAAACCTGCACAAATCCACAAAATGCCTTGAAAACTGATTTGCATTGATGATTCTGCCATGTCTTTAATTTTATATGATCATAATGTTTAGTTATCAAATGTACATTTTAATATGCTATTTAATATATTTAATGTAACATGCATATCATGAATAAATTGGTAGTTTTAAAAAGGAAAAGATTGCAAACACACATATTAGAAAATCTAATCTTTCTTTGATGATTCACCAGTTTCCTTTACAATCAGATAGCACCTCAGAGGTATCATTAGGAACATCAATTAACAATGAAATGCATCCATGCAATTGAAATGGTGGAGGCATTAAAAAATGGTGAACTAATGGGTACAAAACTATGCTATCTACCCTAAGTGAATCATTGTACAGTATATGCATGTATTGAAACAACACTCTGCAGCCCCAAAATACGTACAAATGTTAAAATATTTTGAATAAAAATGTCTATTCACCAAGATTTTTTTAATATATGAGAAAACATGCAATGCATAATATAAATCAAAACAAGTACAAAACCAATCTAAATATATCCAAACATTGAAAGTGTATGAGTGTTTGCATAGGGAAAAAGATAGAAAAACAAGCCCAAATAGTAGTAATCTTCAGGTAACGGAATTACATATTAAAAGAAATTTTCTCCAAGTCTACAAAAGAAGTGATTCAAACACCAGGTTTGCCTACGAAAGAAAGGCAAAAGTAAGAACTTTGTATAGTCCACAAAAATAGTTTGATTTCTAAAGTTAGGGCATAGCTTAGTATTCTTCATGTATCTTGGGGCATGTCCCCATTCAGAAGCAAGAAGAGGAATGTATCATCCATAAAAGGACCCTGCAGAAGTGGTTGAATGGGGGTAGGAAGGTCAGAACAGGCTATGAAGTGTGTCAGAAGTCTCATGTTGAATCTTACATGATATCAAGAATGAGACTGAAGCAATGTTATTGATCACTGATGTCTGTGTCCATATCACTCTGAAAGTGCTCAAACATATTCAAAGCACAAAGTTGATTCCAGCCAGACTTAGTGTTTTATTCACACAGGCCTGGGATGCTAAGAACTGGGGGAGGTTTTTCAGGTCTTCCAAAATGAGAAATAACTCCCCTTCCTAGGCAAGCCACTATTTTGATTATTTCTATAGCAGTAAGATGAATATTGCTGGATGCCAAGAGACAGAATGATCAAAGATTTTCACTCTCTCTTTGTCAGTGTTAAAGCAAGTGCCAAGACTTAGCCCAGTATTATACACACTGCTCCTGCCCTCTGCTTAAAGAAGGAATTAATCACTAACCAAAATATATATGCCAGAGCTGGTATTGCTCACTGAGTTTTTGAAGACGGATGACAAATGGGTTGCCTGGATCTATAGCAGAGCTTCTGAAAAGGTGCAGCTCAATACCCAGGGGAGAAGGTCTATCTCCTATGTGTCTTCCTGGTTGTCATTCTATGGGGTCTATGACAACATTGTTACCTCATTAAGATCATGCAATTGGTACTTTAATTAGAAATTTATTGTAAAATTTCCCCACTTTTTTATTCTACCCTATATTTTACTCTCCCTGCATTTTTAGAGATGTATGTAAAGCAAACTTGCATTGACTTTCAACAAAGGACCCAATGCATAGGATTTGCAGATGATATGCATAGTCAGTTGTTGCAAATACACCCTGTTAGTAGGAAATGGCCATGATCTTAGAGGCTCCAGATTGAGCAGTGTGACACGTCTGTTAAAACTGTGGTTCCTGAAAAAAGGACAATGTGTCACATGGCAAATCCAAAGACCACCCACCTCACCAACTGAACTTTTCTGACAGTCTTTCAAGACAGTAAAATAATCAGATTGTAAAGGTTTAACAAGAATGTGTATCATGAGGAAATGGAAACAGTACAGGTATTGGCCTTTTGCTCCAAACCCAATATTGGTCATATGAGCTCTGGTCTGACATGCAGAACAAGCTTTTTATAAAGCAGGAATGGTATTTTCGATAGCTTGATGTACCCTCTGTCATCACGACTGACACGATAGAAGTCCTCCTCTACTCCTTGGCAGGTATCAGCAAGCACTTCAGAAATCAGATTTAAGAGCTCACTCAACACATGAAGTCAGCTTGAGAGCTCAAAGCCTGCAGTCCCATGCTCAGGTAGCAGAATCTTTTCTCATAACGTTACACCTGTAGACCAGTTGTCTCCACAGTTAGCATCTGTCAGAAGAACCAGGACAACTTACTAAAACCAAGCTTGCTGTCCTCCACCCCTAGACTTTTTGATTCAATAAGTCTGGGTTTCTTGCATTTTTAACAAGATATCAGGTGATTCTCATGCTGCTGGTTGAGGGATCACATCTTGAGAAGTATTACTACAAACAGAGCTTTGAAATTTATATACTAGTCCAGTGACTGCCTGACTAACCTATTATTTTTTCCTCTGTTTCTCCCTCCTTCCTTTCCTTTCTCTCTTTTCTCTCCATCTTTCCATAAAATATTTTTTTATGTGGAAGCTATGCCCATGGACACAAAGGTAAACAAAAAACATTCTTCTTATATTTGAAAAATTCTTTTTCTCTACCAAATGTGTAGAAAAAAACAATGTAAATGTATAATATCAACTCTTTACCATTTAATTCAAACTCTACTCCTCTGAAACCTACTATGTTAAGAAATGCTAAAAGGGCTTATACAGAATCAAGAATTGTCCAGTGGTCAATAGAGTTTGGGAAATTGGTCAAGCAAAGTTAACTAAGTGTTTTTATTGGATAACTTCTTGAAATATTAAAGGAGCTAATGTGCATTGCCACTCTCCAAGTAGTAATGGAATTTAGTATTTACAGAACTTTTTCATTATGGAGTCCTTTTCTGGTGGAACACTAGTGCAGTGGGAGTACAATATATGAAATGGTATCATTTTCCCCAAGGACTCAGATAACTGTTGGACTTAAACTAGTTAGGATCATTTTTCTTTTAAATCACTTTGAAAAAAGGGAATTATTTGTATAGCATAATACTGCACATATGTGTAGAAAGAATGATTAGTCTTTAAGATAATAACTTCACTCCAATAGATTTAAGCCCACAAATGAAGTTGGATTTCATTAAACCTATTAGAAAATCCAAATTCCTGAAAACCTGCAGGAAAAAAAAGTAAAATACATTGTTCTTTTCCCTCCTTTGAACTGGGAGTTATTATTAGAATGCCTGCTAATTAGTTAATTTATTCTGTAGTTGATGGCTGAGCCAGAGGCTCACAAAAAACTTACAAGTTTCAATTTCTAGACAAACGTAATTCTTAAATCAAATTTGTGAATTTCATAATTATTTCAATTTAAACTCACACATGTCCCTCTAGTAATATACCAAAAAAATATTAAGCTATTAAGTTAAACATTGTATATTTACAGAAAGGGTCAGAAATTGATAAAGATTACTATTAGTAACCTTTTAAAACCATAATGTATCAATTTCAAATTATAGAACATAGTTTAAATGTCATTTATACTTTAGAATAAGCTGAAACACATAATCACCATTTCCATGAATCACCACTTAGCCCCATTTCTAATCCTCTAATGCAGAAAAAGGTTACTAGGCTACAGACCTTGTTTTCTATTTGATGAGCATTAAGTGCTTAATTTTGAGGATTTCACTGAGCTCTTATACAAGGGCAGACGCAAATTGTTTTCTAAACAAGAGAGCAAAAACTGTGTATTTATAACCACATCTGTAAAGATTTCCTTTATCTATGAATGTGTTTAATATTAATTGGAAGTGTAAAGTAGAGTAGTTCTTATCTCTTCATATGCCACTACATAAATTCCATAAAGCCTTTTCATTTTTTCATGGCAAGGAGACATGCATTCTTTCATTCATTCACTTATTCATTCAACCTGTATTTATGGTTCACCTATCCATTCCTCCAGCTTCAATGATATGAAAGAGATGACACAACACAAGAGGACAACAACAACAGAAAGAATCAGAAGCATACATTATAATGTATACATATAATATTAGAACATAAACAACATATATATTCTAGCAGGATGGTTTTGATACATAAATAACTATATATAAAGGTGAATGGTGACATAAAAGAGAGAGCTTCATTAAGGAAGAGAGAGCATTTTTATGAACTCACAACATTATCTCAGTTGGATAATTCCAGGAACAAACACAAAGCTTTTACTCTTCCAACGAATCAGAAAATTCAGCTGAGGGTGCCTGTTGGAGTCAAGGTGTAGTGGAAAGTAAAAGACTTACTTCTTTTCCTTATAGTGATTATGTGTACTCACTTCAGCTCTACCGATTAAAAGGAAACTTTTTTCTGATCCCATTTCTCTATTGCAGTTAAGAAAATTCCACCCTCAACATCTTTCAGTGATAATTTAGGAATGTTGCAAAAAATACAGATAACTGATCAGCACTCAGAAGAAAGGTTAGGATTCTGCCAAAGCAATTGACCTACAAAGTAGAAGGTCGAAAATATCATTTAAATTCTGTCTAGGCAAATGGCCTTGTTTAATACACAGGGAATGTTGAAAGAGCACTGCAAGAACCCTGTAGGGGCCCCGACAGTATGTGCTTAATCACAATAGACTGTGCATCAGACACATGAGATGAATAGGTACAGTCCTCAGAAGGAAGTTCCAGTCTTTGGAATACTCACAGTTCTGTACTCAAAGACATGTCCATACCCAAGTAGCAGCAGTTACTGAGGGGAAAACTACTTCACAGAACATTTGCTGATGGTTCTGAAGTAAACTGGACATTTCTGAGATAGTAGGGAAATGAGAATGTAATTCGGAATAATACTGACAATATCTGCAGAAACCATTTCTACAGTTTTTATATTTGAGGAATTTTACTGACTTCTTTTACAAAAGCTTGAACACTCTGCTTATGGTTGAAAACTACTACATTTGCTTTGGCTCTAAAACTAATCTCATCATTAATGGTAACCACTTAAAACACTTGGACAATATTGTAAAAGCCTACTATATAATTAACGAGGAGTTGCAACCCTGCTAGTTAGTGCAATTGTAAAGTGGGGAATAGAAGAAAAGAAAAAAGAAAAAAAAAACAAAAAACCCAGAACTTGAACATTTTACAAGGAGCCCTAGAGATCATTAACCTTTCAATTTGCTATGTAAAATACTGAGATTAAAAATATTAAGTAATTTGCTAAAGGTTACAGGTAGTTGGTAAAGGACTGAGAGCAGTGTCTCCTGACTGCAAATCCAAGTCTCTTTCTACCCATACCATGCCAACTCATCAAAGTAAACATTATAAATCTGGAATACATGTCTAAATAACAATGAATGGAGAACTAGTATATATCTCCTATCTTTTGCAGTACACTATACGCTGTCTTGCTTTCCATTCACTGGGGAAGCCAGTGTTCAATAATATGCATAATCCATAGTTGCACAACATCCCAAATGCAGTGTCTTCCAAGTGAAGAACACTACATTCCTTTTTAGTTCTCAGTGCCTGATAGTGTCCTGTAGATACACATACTCAAAATAGATTTGTCTGAAGTTGAGCATTCTAGGAATATAAGACAGTCTGCTAAAAATCCTCTTCAAACTCCATAATCTTTAAAAGCCATAATTCTAAAAACATATGATCTCAGTTACCATCTGGTTGTTTGGTCTGACAGGTGTTTTAGCAAGTTCTGTTTTTAGAGGTATTATTCTAAATACTCTCAAAATGGATCTTGACTGCCAAAAAGCTATAGAACACCTTATTTTTGTGAGTTTATATGCAAAGTTGGATTTTTTTCACCTTTTTAAAAGACGTTTGATATCCATAGAAGGTAAAAATTTTAGATTAGTTGCAGTCATATATATTAAGACTTGGATGATGGACAGTCTGGGAAGATTTTAGCCCCCTTCAAATAAATATCTTTGAGAAATTTGTCTATTTTTTTAGTAGAAATAGGAGAAAAACAGATTTTTCAGTTAAAATATTGTTTAATTCTCCACCAAAATAAGGGAATTACTACTCATGGTGAATATATCAAAGCAAGTTATTTATTTGGAGTTAACTTTATTCACAGGCTTTTTTCCATTTGTCCTAAGAGAATTTGAGAACTATCTCTCAAAAAGAAAGAAACTAATTTACATGAATATAAACATATAAATCTTTTTCTAGCTTTCACTGGGACATCTTAGGTATTTCAGTTCACTTTTAAAATTTATTTTGATTCTCAATAATTTCTGAAAAGTTTAAAAATTTAGACAAAGAAGTGTAATATTTATTCCTTTTAAGTAGCTCAAACAATACATTAGTTTGCGTTCAAGATTTCTGTCAGCTAAAATTGCTAATGTCAGATGCCTATTTCAGGTCTCAGAATGAGTTCAAGTTTCAGAGCTCCACAACAAAATTTGCAGGTATGGACACAGAGTAAACATACTCTTCAGAGATCAGTTTGTGGATCCTTTTTCCACATGAGTTATGTGAATATTAAAACCAGTTTACATTTCTCAAGTTCTATAAAAAAATGAATGAGAAAATCTGAGTTATCTGGCCTTATATTTTCTAAATAATACAGTGATGCTTTGAAGCCCTTGGCAGCAACTGTCTGGGCCACACGTTAATGTGGTTCTGTTGTCATGTGGTCTGGAGCTTTAGGAACCATGTAACTAGTCAGGAGAGGTAACAATACCACTGCCAAGTACCATATTGTAAGTTTCTTTGAACATGCTTCTTTCTGTTCTGGCCTCAAACATGGTGGCAATAACCGGTTGAGTAGTGACTCACCGTGCTATTAAGCAGGTAAGCAGAAGCAAGAATAGATCTAGAGACAAGTGAAGTCACTTAACAAAAGCAGTGGTCCACTATCATCAATTACGCCACAATTTGAATACAGACTTTTCTTTCCAGTGTTAAGCCCAATGTAACCAATCCCTTGCATATCACTGTCAGATTCCCAAATATCATTCAGATGGTCAAAACAAAGGAATACATTTTTTACAGTTTGTCAAAGTAAGAAAAGGCACAGATAACTTGTTTCTTTTGCAAATGATTCAACCAAATAAAACAGCCAATATTCAGAAAAGAAGTCATGAGGGGAATCATATCAATGAATATCTATCGATTAGATTAAAATTTAACTTAGTTTCATCAAATAATTTTAAAAAACATTACAATTCAATGATTTAATATTCAGTCCTATTTGAAAGACTGTGAAAGTGATGAACATATTCATAAACTGTTTTTTCTCTTTTTATTCATTTTCTGCAAAGCCAACATTTCTACATTACTAATAGCAACCAAAATGTTATTTTATAGTGTTCAATGTAAATATTTTACAGCAAAGCAGTAATAAAATGAACAAACTCAGGACACAAATATAGAAAGCCAACATTTCTACATTACTAATAGCAACCAAAATGTTATTTTATAGTGTTCAATGTAAATATTTTACAGCAAAGCAGTAATAAAATGAACAAACTCAGGACACAAATATAGAAATTTTCAACCTCCGATGGTGGTAAAATCTTACTTAATTTTAGCTGGTATGAGACTAAACTATTAGAAATAATGTTTGTATTTCAAAGTAGGAAAGCAATGCTAAAACACTGAATGATAACAAATCCAAAAGAATGTCAACAGAATAAAATTAACAAAATGTAAGTATTTGCATTTAGTCTGAACAAACTCAATTTGGCCTTACATGTTCAGGATTTCTGCTTTTCCAACACAGTTTTAAAAGGCAGAAATCTCTTTTACTGTTTTGGTTTGCATGGCCATAAGGCAGCTATGTCCTCATAGCAGTATGAGCAGATATGCAGATAATCATTAAAAACATGCTCCATTCGGTTTATAATATTTATTGGAGTGGTGCTTACAATTACAATACAGGATGTTGTTATAAAAATAGCTCAATTAAAAGTCTTTATATGACTTCCTAAAATGTGGCCTTATTAATGTCAAATTACATTCCGCTCCCAATTTGTGAACTATCCAAATAAATAAAAATATACAAAGTAGCAAACTGGGAATGAAACCCAGCAGTAGAAGTACAATATAAAGTGTAAGACTTTGAGCATTGGAATAAAGCTATGTTCCTCTCTGCCACTTATTTACTTTATGAACTTGGACAGGTACTTCATCATCATCATCATCATCATCATCATCATCATCATCATCATCACAATGGCTAATACTTTCTGTGTAATTACTTGTATTATATAATTTAATTTTCATGTCACTAAAATAAGTATCATTTTCTGTATCAATCCATCTGTTGCTTATAAAAAAATACACAGAACTGAGTAATTTATAAAGAAAACAAAATGTATTTCTTACTATTTAGAGGCTAAGAAGTCTAATGTCCAGGGAACATATCTGGCAAGACCCTTGGTGGTAATGACAGAGTCTTCCATTGCCAAAATGGTGGAGCGGAGAGAGGGACAAACTCTTTTTGCTCCCCTTTTAAAGCTCTCAGAACCATGCCCCTGACCACCATTATTAATCCATTCACTGAAGCATGGTCCTACAGTCTTATAACCTCTTCACAGACCTACCTTTCAATTACCATAATAGGATTTCCCACCCTGTTAACACTGTCACAGTGGGGGTCAAGTTGTGGGGGGATACTCAATCCAGGGCAAATTTCATCCCCTTTTTATAGATGAGAAGACTGAGATCAAAGATGTTAAGTAAATTGATCATGGTAACATGGCTTTCAGGATTTGCACCCAAGAGGTCTTAGCCTAGATAGGGTCTCCTTCTAATACAGGGAGGCCCAGAGAGTTCTTACCTGAAAACACCTACATCATACTTGTCTGCTGAAAATTCAATGATATCATCAAGCAAAGGCTTAGCACAGAATTTAGTGCTTGGTAAATATTTACTTAGTAAATCTATGCAGGTAACAATAATAATAAATAATGATAAAACAGGAACCAACAAAAGCAACAACAATAAAAATAAAAATGTCTACAAAAAATTATCTCTGAGACAATTCTGGCAAAGAGGAAATCAAGGAAATCACAATTTAAAAACTTATGAGATATAACTAAAGCAGTACACAGAAGAAAATTCATAGTCTTAAACAAATTTACTAAGCAAATAAAAATGAAAATAATTGTACAATGTATTCAACTTGAGAATTTTAAAAAGAACTGCAAAATTAACCTAAAGAAAGCAGAAGGAATATGTAATATAGATAAAAGCAGAGGGTGAAGAATTAGAAAACTATCAAGAGGGCCGGGCCCGTGGCACACTCGGGAGAGTGCAACAATGGGAGCAGCTCCCGCCGCGGGTTCGGATCCTATATAGGGATGGCCAGTGCACTCACTGGCTGAGCGCGGTGCGGGCGACACCAAGCCAAGGGTTGTGATCCCCTTACCGGTCAGAAAAAAGACAAAAAAAAAAAAAAAAAGAAGAAAAAAAAAAAAAAAAAGAAGAAAAAAAAAAAAAAAAAGAAGAAAAAAAAAAAAAAAAAGAAGAAAAAAAAAAAAAAAAAGAAGAAAAAAAAAAAAAAAAAGAAGAAAAAAAAAAAAAAAAAGAAGAAAAAAAAAAAAAAAAAGAAGAAAAAAAAAAAAAAAAAGAAGAAAAAAAAAAAAAAAAAGAAGAAAAAAAAAAAAAAAAAAAAAAAAAAAAAGAAGAAAAAAAAAGAAAACTATCAAGAAATCGCATATTTATAATTAAATATAATTAAATTCATAAATATAATTAAATTCATAAATAAAATATTAGCAAATATAATCATGTAACATATTAAAAATAGTAACATATAATAAAATGAAGCTCATTTAAAAAATTTAAGGACAATTCCCCTTTAAAAAAATCTGTCAATAAATGGCATGTATTAATAGGTTAGCCTCCAGCTAGGTAATCAAACAGAAATTGTTTATTTTGTAATTCCAAAAACACTTGAAAATGAGCCTTTACATTTTGAAAAGAAGATTGCTAACTGCTACTTGCTCTATAATATATTTGCTCATGTTATAAAGATACAGTAATCCTGTGATCCTGTGCTGCAATAGGATATACGTATTAGTCTATCTACAGAGTTACTGCTAAGTGCTGGTATTTCAGATTATTATTTTTAAAAAAATTATTGATAAAATTTAGCAACCTTGTGTATATTTTAAAATGATTATGCATCAGCTGAGTAAATACTATAAAACTTTTAAAAACAGATGTTTAAAAGATCTTATAAAAATTTCTTTTTTATATGAGAAACAGTATATCTATGAGAATCAAAAGACTCTAAACTACTACTCATGACCACAAAAACTAGTCTGAAAAAGGACTTTGACTTAAAATTCCCAGTTTTCAGAGATCTCCTAAGGGAAGGAATACACTGCTGGTTAATCACCCTTGACTCTAAGTACAACAATTTGTAAAATATTAAAGTCATCTATTAATTTGCTTTTGATGAGACTGGAAAGTATTAATGTGTGCACAGTCCTAACAAAGGTACCAAGATCTTATGTATATACCTATTAAAATGAAACTTCTTGGGTGCATTTCATTAAAGTTATATATCACAGAAATTGTCTTTGAATCTATTTTTGTCTGAGACGGCCATGGTCTAGGAACTACAAACTAAATTCACACGAGGTGACTGTGTATAAGTGTCTGTTTGAGAAGAAAAGAAGAGGGATAGAGAAGGACAAGCAGAAGACAATTCGTTATCACCACATTCTGCTAAATACCAGGATTCTGTATCCATCCATGATTTCTTGTATTTTACCTCAAACCTTTTATAGAGTACAAAAAGGAAAGTAATAAAATATGCCAACACTTAGATTGTCTTTCTTGGGTCTCATCTCTCCTTTTGACAGTATGCACTTTAAGTATCCTGGTCAGTTGCAGGTGGAAGCTGGAGTCTACAATACTCGGCAACCAAGTGAAAACGAAACTTTCCGCATCAGCTGATCTGTAGGCCATCTCACTAAATTATCCACCATATTTTAGCCTCCTTTAAATTAGCCTGAAATTGGTGGCCAGCTTAGTTGATTTCAAGGTCATCAGACGGAATTTCTTAAAATTCCGTCCTAACTGTTGTCAATTCAGAAAATCACATGTCCCCATCAGGGGACACGCTCACTCAGGGCTCAGGTGTCTCCAGACAACCTGAGGAAATCATATGAGCCCAACTTTAACAAAGTAGTTCTAGTTTTAAAGTTCATTCATTTGATCTTGCTGTCCCTTCTAACTTCTGCCCAGTTGTGGGCCTTTCGTTTAGTGCCAACCTTGTTAACACGAGGTTCATGCCCAGTGCTTCCATCTCTTGTACTACCATATTCTGTTTTTAGCCCCTTTCATGTTGACTGTTGCTCCCATCACTCTACAGAAACTTACCTGTCATCATAATCTCAGAAAATTATAGAATTCCACAGGCCAGGTGGCTATTCAAGTCTTTGGATAAATGTTGCTGTAACATGGCACCCAAGGATCACTAAAGTCTGTAAGTAAGATTACGTAGTTTTCAAAACAGCCTCATGACGCTATTTGGTGCATTTGAGAGATAATACTGGATTAATCTGATTTAATTCCATTATTAAATTTAATTCGTTCAAGATTTTTAAAAAGAAGACAACTTATAAGAAACCTTCAAATTACAAATTTTTTTCAGGAGGCAATAACTATGAAGGATATGAAAGAAAAAAATGACATCTGGGACATATCAGAAAAGTAAATCTCACTGATATTAATTTACGACATTCAAGAAGAGAAAGACTATTGATATAAAATCATCACTAGAATCATTAGTGTCCAAATCTGTCCATGTCAGAAATCATTAAAGGAACCAAAAACTAAAGCTTCCTTCTTTAGGAAATAATACAATATAGGAAAAAAATTTCAAATCTTCTGAATTCTGTGAATCTACTTATCTCACCATGCATCCCTTCCTACCGGTAATTTTTGTGTGGATTAAGGATTGAATTTGCTCTTTTGCTTTTGAGAAGGGAATACTCCCTCCCCTCTCATCACATCTCCCCACCTGCAACGACAGAGTTAACCAGAGCGGGTGGGCAGGCCTGTGGTAGGGAAGGGAGCATATTCTAGTTTGAAAGTACCAGACACAGGCTTGTCAATTCTAACCTGACTAGTGTTCTCTCAGGAATACTGAGCTGCAAGATAAGAACGAAGCTTTGATAATCCAAATGCACTTTGATAGAACATCAACTGAATTTAGCACCGAAGTGCAACATTTTTAAAGTTCTAAATTTTAGCTGGAGGCAGAGGGAATACCAGAAGGAAAATGAATGAAAGCTGCTTGCCACTTCAAAAGCTAATCTTTGTAATGCTTTCATTAGCAGTTTACAAAAACCACATGCGCACTTTTGAAGCAGAAAAGAAATGGTTTTGACGACTGATTGCTATGGGGTGTAATTTAACTTCCCCGTCTTTCAAAAATAGGCAAGGTCAGTAATTTCTTTTACTCCTGTTGGGCTTGTAAAATATTTTGTTTGTAAAGGAGCCAAAATAGATACATAAGAGAGAGATTAGCTGTTGAAGTCTTCATTTAGTTCTCTCAATGAAAGATAAGTATTGGTTATACTCAGAGTGAAAAAGGAGATAAAAGGTTCTTCTTTCTAAGGAAACTATCCCCTTAGGCTGAATGTAAAGGCACTTTTTCTCACTTTTAAACAAACATGGTATAAAAATGTTTGGATTAGACTATAGGAAGTTACAATAGGAATGGCATCTGGAAGAATCTACAGTTTCCCTTAAACTTCACCAAGTGGTTGGAGGGATAAAAACAAGTGAAAAATACTGTTAGCTCAGTATAACAAGAGAAAATATTTGTTTCAAACCAAACTACATAACTCAAATGCCATACAAGATTATAAATAGTAAAATAGGTAAAAGGCAAAATCATGTCCCCAACAACTATACTCTTAAGATTTCCTACGTGACGATCCGGCCTTGAGAAAAGTTCTGCCTGCCAGACACAATGTGGGTTTTGCGGCTACCAAATCAATGATATTATGCATACAACATGTGGGCTGAGGTATAAAAGAGAATTCCTAATTACACAGTATCCACATGATATCAATCTAAAGTAAGAGACAATATCCATTATTTATTCTTTTAATATAAAGTGATTCAAAACTGCTTTTATGTTATCACAGTGTCGTGCTTTTCAAAACAGATTTCTAACAACATTTTCATTATTTTTCCCCCAGTATCACCATCAAACACTCCTGGTTGACAAGCTCCTTTGGGACACTTAGTCTGCCCTTTCTGCTGTCACACGGGAACAGCACACCTTTATTCCCAGCTCACAAGAAGTACTAAAATACACTGACAGTCTTGAATTTCTTGTACACAATGTTAAGGACAAATACTTTAATGTTACTTTAAAACATGGTGAAGTTTGAATGGTGGCAAGAGGGATGAAGAACATCTTGGGCAGAAGCAGCATGAATTAATCATATAGTTGGGAATGATGATAAAATCACTGTTTAGTAGTTGTTAAGCACTTTTCTGTATCAGCCACTGTTATTTAGAACAAGTCATAGATAAAATAAAGGGACATAGGGAATGACATAATTTGCACAGAATCACATAGCAAGTGGGGTAGCTGGGAAAGACACAGCATATCTGAAGAAATAAAACACCTGGAAACTGGAAGAGAGGAGCTGGGATAATTTGGGGGGAGCTGATGTAGGGTCCTGAATGTCAGGATAAGATAAAGACAACAGTTTTATTTTTCAACTATTGAAGTGATATTGGAGGCTGAAGAAAAAAGTATTCCTCTGGATAAATTTGTCATATTCACAAATTGAGCTATAATTTAATGTCAAGGCTTTCTTAGCTTATGTGCAATGTTGTTAGATCCATAATTTAAATATTTAACTATTTATGGTCAAATTATTGGTTTTGTTTTGGAAAGATCAAATTCTAATTTATGAACAACCATTGTACAGCCTTTTCTCACATTAGGATTGTTCAGTGTCCTTTGCAGGAGAGGCCCAATTTCTTCATTTTCTTGCACTTCTATAGATTTTAATTATTATAAATACTTGTAATCACAGCATTATTAGACGTTTTGTTGTATTTGCGTTTACTAGTTGGGGTCCAAACGTGCTATCAGAAAGTCAGCTTTTCTCAGAGAAACTACATTGGAAATAGACTCTCCCAGACCACTTTCTAAACTGTAGTGATAAGAAAAAGGGATCCTAAGAATGTCACTGTGGCTCACTTTAACACAGACCCTCAAAACATCTAGAAAAGTTAATCACTATGTAATGGGTCAGTAACACCATTATCAAAAATGAATAAATAACACATACTGTTAGTTATCAAAGCACAAATTGCAAACTTTAGTTGTAAAAAGTTATTTTCTTTTTGGATTATAAGCATAATACCCTATACCTAAAGAAAATATTGTTATTACTACTATACCAACAGAGAGTTTTATGTAATTAAAATGGAAAATATGTTCCCCACCATTAATGCTACTATTAGAAATTCCAGATCAGTCAATAGAAAATCAGAAGTAGCAATGTTAAACCCATTTTGTAAGAAGACTATGCATTCAATTGCTTTATTCCTGTTTCCCTGACAACTGCCAGCATTCATGACCCAACCAAATTCCCAACAGTGTTGCAGAACAGGTTTTTAATAATGCAAAGTTTCTTCCTTGTTTTGGTGGGATGATGTTCTCTTAGTGAGAACAGAATCGCCCATCAATAATCTAGTTATCAATTTTCCTTTCAATATCTGAAATGTGATCACTAATTCAGAGATTATTTTGCATTGGATAATACTTAGAAAGTCCATTTATAACTGTGATATACAATTGATGTCCAAGGGCTCCGAATAAGCAGCCACTTAATAGTGAGCCTTCTTGACCCTTCTCATAAATCATTGGTTTACCTTAAATAATATCTTGTAAGTGTAATAACTAGTAAGAGGAGGGCAAAATAGTCTTAACTGAGATGTTTTCTAATAGGTATTTAAAAACCATTTTTTGCATAATTATCCACATTATTTTAAGACATTAATGCAGCATTTAACTCTACGTAATAGGACACTAATCTTCACCCTTTTCCAAGTCCCTAAACCATATAATATGATACTCCCGCACATTTGTAAATGGCTAATTCATAAAGGGATTTTTAATATTTATTCTTTTAACTTTTTATAGTGAAGCATTTGCCTCTCTAGTCTCTACATTTTTGCTAAAAGAAAGAGAAACCTGCTTGCTTTCCTCTGGCTCAGCATTTTATATTAAAGAGTGTGTATCCTACCAGCAATAGACAAAGTGGTTCAGTTTACTAAAACATGTAGGCTGAGTACTGTTAATCAATGGCACTTTATTGATTGTTTTTTTTTCTAGAGAACAGATTCACACAAAGAATATATACAAACATAAGGCACTAAGCAAACAAACATTACTTGAAAGGAAATATTGTTATTCTACTGCTGTATAGCTTTCATTGGTTTGCAGCCATAACAATACAATGAAGACATAGCTAAATAGATATATATTTCAGGAATAAAATCTTGCCTTTGAATGTTATATTTAAAAATTGCTTTAAGTTGGGAAAGAACAAATGATGTTTAAAAATGTTGTTACTAAACTGTCCCACTAACATAGCAATCCTGATCATTTTACATTGCTTTGTAGTCCCTGTTCTTAAATTTAAAACTGCTTTTCTCCCTAAGCTTTTAATAAATGTTCCAATATGAATGAGTTATCTATCTACCTACCAACTTACTTTTATCAAATCATGTAAAAAATGACAACAACAAACTGAAAGGTACATAGAAAGATATAACTATGTGAATTTCTAAAACTTCACAGGCTGATAATCATCACTATCTTTCTAAAGACTTTTAAAAAGATGGGCTCAATTCTGTAGTTGAAGATAGATTAGTGGAGATCATAATGGAATGATTTCTCCTGGCTGTCGTTATACTGAAACATATAACACATCAACATAGTAAAACTGGTCTTCTGTAATCCTAAAAATTTGACGTTGTATTTGTATCCTATCAGTCTTTTGCTGTTTTTAAAACCCTAGCACCACACCCCTACCCACATTTCAGCTTCATCTTTCTGTTTGTTTTTGGTTTCTACCACAAAATGATGTAAAAAGTTCTGCTGCTTCTCATGTTTGCTCTCTGCCAGATCTGTCTCCACACACCAGAGGACCTGGTTTGTTCCTTTTGAGGAGTAAGAACCACCAGCACAAGAATCAACATGTGATTAACAACCAAAAAAGGGACAGGTGGCTCCTCTCCACTTTAGGTACTATAGTACTGACTTCCAGTTTAGTTCAGTTCAACAAAGGTTTATGGAGAACTTAATTCATTAAAGACTCTAATCAGGGTTCTGAGGATACGGAAATACATATGAATATGTTCGTGCACTCCAGGAGTGTCCTCTGTAATTGCAAAGTCGTCTGTAAAGCTAGTTTTGACAGCTAACATAGACTTACATTTTAACTGGCATTCCATGTGAAGTGAAATCAGTCTGTAAAATAAGCCCATTTGGCAGATAGAGACAAAATTGACCTTGTAAATACTTTAAATCATCCATGAAATCCAGCATATAGCATCTTGGACACCATCTCTGTGCTAAAGATTTTGCATTCAACATTGTGAGGACCACTGAGTAATACTAAAGGAATAATCAAAAGCAAAATTGTATGGAAATGATTGGATATTCAACATTTTCTGTTCATAATTATTAAGTTATAAAATGAATGGGAAGGCAGTGGAGCATATTAAAGAATCCCTCTTGCCTGCATGTTCACTCTATTCTATTTTAACATTCAACCTCACTTCTCTAAAGTAAAAATAAAGTTGATTTTGTTTTTTTTTAGGTTTAAAACAAAACATGAGGTATGGCACACAGTAGGCATCAATATATGTTTGCTAGATTTGATCTAAATCTTTCTTTATCAGATCGACAGCTTTGAAAAGTATAGGGAAGAACTGGGTCATGTGGTTCCTTGTCTTTCCAAACTGGTATCACTTACTGTTGCCCCACTCAATAGCCATCATGCTCAGGTTCGTGAATGCTGGATGGGATGGGTCAAGTCCTGTTTCATTCCTCATTGGGATTTAAATTCTAAGATTACCACCTTAAATTAAATGTGAACATAATGCAATCCACTGAATGAAAAAAAAAATAACAAAAACAAAAAACAAACAAAAAAACCAACTATCAGGATTCCAAGAGGTTTTAAACTAGATTGAGACCTCAGGGAATGTTTTTTAGAGTGGATGAGGCATATGTAGAATCCTTAAGGATGTGTAAGAATTAAAGCAGCAAAGGGAAAAAATGGTACTCTAGGTAGTGCTAACGGGTAAAGATACAAAGTCTTGAAACACCACTGTTTGCGCAGAGAACTACACATCTTCCAGTACCATTATAGCCTAAGATCCAAAGATACAGATAGGAAAGATTTGGAAGGCTACCTATTCTATTCTAAGGGGTCTAGCTTTTATTCTCTTGGTATTAGGGAGGCATTTAAAGATTTTGATTAGGTGAATAGCATGGTTGGATTTTCATTTAAGATTTTATTTTTTTACCTGTTGTGTAAAGAATGGAAATGAGGGCAATAAAATAAGAAGTCAAGAGATCATAAACCTTGAGTTTGGGTAGTGGTGACAAGGAATGGACAGGGGGAACAGAATCAAGAACTATTTGGAGTTAATTTGCAACTTGACAGTTGAGACTCAGTGCAGGTGAAGGAGAGTCACAAAGAGTGATGGACAATTCCTGTGTCCAGCGAACTAAGCTTGATTGACTGATGATGGTGTCCCTACGAGCGGAAGAGTACAGGAGATATAAATGATAAATATGAGTTTCCTGGGTGTTACTGAGGAATTTTGATATACAAGACCAAATAAATATCAGAGAAGAGGCTAAGGCAGTGGATATAGACCTGAGAGTGTTCAAACCGTGAGTAATCATTTAAGCCCTGAGAGTGATAAGAGACTGACAAAGGACACCTCAGGGAGAACAACTGTTGCGCAGTGATCAGCTCATGAATTCCCGGATGACAAGCAAGAGGAGAAATGGAAGAGATGGGAGATCAGGGAAGAGAGAATTTGAGGCACAAATGCAAGAGCAGGAAGAGCTGAGCGGCAGTGCAGTCTCAGGTTATCCTGAGCTTGGCTTCAAGGGAGCGGTGGACATGGAAGCTAGACCTCAGTGGGCTCAACAGTGACTGTGAAGTGGAGTTGGGACAGCGAGTGGGGATTCTCTTTCAAGAAGCTTAGCTAAGGGGCTGAGCCCGTGGTGCACTCGGGGAGTGCAGCACTGCGCTCCCGCTGCAGGTTCGGATCCTATATAGGGATGACCGGTGCGCTCACTGGCTGAGCGCGGTGCGGCCGGTCAAAAAAAAAAGCTTAGCTAAGGAAACAAGAGATTAAGGGGCAATAACAAAATTGCAATATGAGGTCAGGGTTTGATTTTGATTTAAGATGAGAAAGTTTAACCATTCATAGAAACGGGATATAAACCAGGTTATACTTTTAGTGCTAAGCTAACACTGACTGATCAGTAGTGGCTGACTGAACACAAGGACAAGAGGAGCTATGATGCCTGTATAGTTCAGAAGAGGAAAAACATCAGTGATTGATGAGGAGTGTCTGCTACAAGCAGAAGAGGGGACTGGTGGCATGGATGTCCTAGATTTGCCATTCCATTATAGGCTTACTCCAAATGTCTAGGGTTATTCACAGATGACATGCACAGTGGGATGCTGGTTAACAGTGTAGCTTACTGATTAAAAATTGAAAGGAGCATTGAAGAACAAGGTAATTTTGTAAGGAGCTGTGGTGAAAAATCAACTCAGCCACTATAAAAGTAGAGTTCCCCAGGATTCAGTAAATTGGTTAAGAACTAACAAAACAGAAATATGAATACTGCAGAGGAGAAAAAGTAGTATCTTTTCCTCACCTCTCATAAGGTTTATGGCTGACATTCCTGTAACGAAAGAAACATTAACAAGAGCAAAGCATAAGAAATGTATGTAATAAAAGTTTTACATGACATGAGAGCCCTTCAGAAACAAGCACCCAAAGTCCCGGGGAAAACTATACAATTTTATGCTGTCTGACGGAAAAAGTGGATTGTTGAGGAGAAACATGATTGGACAAAAAGGGGTATGAGCTAATGGTAATAAACTGGGGGGAACTTCAGCAAGGTCCATTTGTTCAGATTCTTTCCCGTGTCTATGACATTCCTTGCCCAGGGTATGAGGCAGGGCCCCTCTGGAATGAGGGTATTATGACCTGATTTCAGGTGAAGTGGGTCAGAGAATTCCTTCGTGACTGTGCTTCAGCAGAGAAAGGCGGGAGAAGGGCAGAGTGACTTTCTTGCTTTTACAGTTTTCTAAGTCACCAAGGTGTCACATTTTGGGGAATCATGTTTTGAGCCCCAACAAGAACAAGGCATTATTTTCCTAATTTTTTTCTATTACGGTATACAATGTGACATACACACACACGCATGCACGCGCACGCACACACACACACACACATTGTAAGATGATGAAATCAGTCACACTAACTAACATATCCATCACCTCACATATTTACACTTTTTTGTGGTGAGAATATTTAAGATTTATTCTCTTAACAAATTTCAAGAATACAATACATTATTAACTATAGTCACCATGATGCCCAGTAGATCTCCAGAACTCATTCATCCTGTCTGACTGAAACTTTGTATTCTCTGACCAATTAGAAACATGTATTTGCAGGACTGACCATGGAAGAGAGTATACTCCCACTTCTTTCCATTCTTCATGGTTTTTCTGTTTGTTTGTTTGTTTGTTTTCCTTTCTTTTTATTCATTCCTTCCTATCTAGACTTTGCTGCCAAGAAACTGGGAGGAGTTCTTTATGCTATTGTAATGTCACCATTTTTCTAGAGTTGTGGGTATATTGGGATGAGATGAGAAAAAGAATCTTATGTAGTATGGATTGAGACTCCAAGATAACATGACCCAGACTACCAATACACACTGTGAGCTGAGTACTAGAAAAAATAATGGCTATCTCAAATGCTTCGATTTACCAATGAAGAAATGGAGGTGTATATATTAGTGACTTGGATATCATAATCCTACCAAAAAAATTGGCCTTGGATTAAAGCAAAAGGGGGTTCCCTTTACAGTAATGTACTGTACACATAGTTGCAAGGCAGTTTACCTTTGCATGGACCATTTATAAAATAAATTCATACTAGTAATGAATTATCTAAAATATACTTGAATTGAATTAGGAAAAGGACTCTGTCAAAGTGGCTGAGTTGTGAATTTTCTTTTTCTTCTTTCAGTTTCTCAAACTATTGTCTGATAATCACATATAATATCACTAAAAAAATTTATCATCTTAAATGCAGGCTTTAAGTACAAAAAAGTAAATGAGCCTAAGTGTGTATTATACAGGTACATATGTAATTTCATATATATCCTTGCATTAATTTATTAAATAATCATTTTGTTAATTTTCTCCCTTCTGTATTTTTTTTAAAATGTATACTCTAATGTGAGGACTTGTTTTGACTATGCAACTTAGTAGTGAAAGATGCCCATCAGTTCAACAGGTGTGCTGTACTATAATTCACTCTCTATGCATTTTAATTCATTGCAAATCCTTTGCTAAAAGCCACCCAATACTGTTAAAATATAAGTGATCTGGGTGTATGAAATATATCCTATAAACTTTTTGAGGACTAATCTGATAGGTTTGATTTAATATACATGTTAAATGATGGGTTGATTGCTTCCTGAATCAGGAAAACTACTGAAACAAATGATATATCAATGCCAAAAATCAGCATACTTGAGACTATTGTTGTACATGCCTAAAATCATCTGGACACTGTCAGAGTACAGGACATAGTTTCTCCATTGACAAATCATCACTCTCCCACTTTTTTTAACTAATTACACTCCATTCTCATTTTTCATCATCTGAAACACTTTGTTTACTAATTCCTAAACATGTTATATTTTGTTCCACTGCATCCCTAAACATTAATCTCAGAGGTTTTTCTGTATCAGTCCTTTCCTCTCTTTATGCCATCTGGTACACTACTAGTAGATGTCGCTTCTATTCACTAGAGGCCGTATTAGTTAATTTTCTTGGTAATACCTATCCCCAAATCTCTCAACTATTTGTCTTCGCATCCTGTAGCTTTTCAATTCAAAAACATAATATGAATGCATAACTATCTTTTTCGAGCAACACAGTGCTTGGCAAAATAATATCTACCTGTATGGTAGCACAGGTAATGAGAAAGTCAATGTAAAATTAATCTATTCTGCAATAATGAGAGTTCTCTAAAATCTCAAAATTATTTTAAGTGTCCTTTTACTGACAATGCTGACATTTTTAAAAATAATATAACAAGGATTTTTATTAAGATTCATGAATTAACATTTCAGAGGTAAATATATTGACTTAAAAATGAACAAAGTACACTTTCAAAAAAATTTTAAGGTACGGAGCAGGAGAATTTAAAGTATTTGAAAGGTGGAAGGGGATTAATGAATTAAAAGATAAGGGAGGAAAAGCTTTGAAAAGTAAAAGAATCAGTAGTATGAAAACAATTTGGGAAACATGTAAATTGAGGGAAAGTTAGGAAAAGGTAAGCCAGAGAAGTGAGAAAAGAAAACAAGCCATCAGAGTATCATTTGGAGTTTGGGTGTGTATGTGAATATGCATATGTACACACACTCATACACAGTACTAACATACACACACACACACACACGCACATATATATACATACATACATATATATATGTATATGTGTGTGTGTGTGTATATATATATATATATATATATATATATATGTATATATATATATATACACCATTTTGTTTCAACTGAAATATTTAGAATATTGAGAGCCAGGCTGTGCTGGTGTCCACACATGCTGCCGGGCCGCAGACCCAGCACAGGTGCGCAGCAAGTGTAATAAACGTGACTGTGTTTATTTTCCTTGCGAACTCACCTGCCCCACCAACCTCCCCACTGCTTGCAGGAACTCATGCAAGGCATTCACACTCTGAAGCCTGTGGGAGGGCCAGAGAAAGAAAGGACAGGCAAATTAGATATAATTGGATCTTATTAACTTAGTCATTTAAATTGCTAATCTGTTTCCAAGTAGGCTCATTTGTAGATAACTCATCTTTAGCTGACTGAACTTGGCTTTTCTAACCCTTGCTTGTAATTGGAAGAGATTTGAATAAATTTTTATTTTCTTGTTATTTCATTAAAAAGTAAATGGTGAAAAATGTCTAGACACACTAGAATTGGAACTCAATTTTATATCCATAGTGTTAAAGAGCGTGGTCATCAAGTGATTAATTTTACGTGGGTTCAACTAATTTCCAAAGAAATCTCATATAAACCTAGTTAATATAATTAAAGGTAGTAATACACACACACACACAGTGAGAGAGAGAGAGACAGAGAGAGAGAGAGAGAGAGACTTATAAGCCTATGAAGCAAAAGTAAATAATTGCATTTTCTTTATAAAATAAACCTCTATATGATTCAAAGATTCATAAAAATGTAAGGCAGAAGAGTATAAAACTTGCCTCCTTTCTGGGTCACTTTTAGAAAGGAACATTTCCGATGATTGGAGAAGACAGTATTCACCATAACGTAATGTTGAAACATTAAGAGATGAAATATGACAAATATATTTTACACAAATTGGAATGACTTAATATAGGTAATAATTGTTACTAGACTTTAAGCTTATGAGAGGAGAGATTTTGTCTTTTTGTCGTTTTAAATGTTATCTTTCTGTTTTCAGGACTGACAACTACATGCAGAATATAGTAGGTTCTCAACAAGTATTTGCTGAATAGACAATTAATTCATGTAGTAGTCAATGTAAGGTAAAAACTCTTTATGCTGTTTTTTTATCCTCCTTCAAAAGATTAAACATTGTCCTTATATAAAAAATTATAATATACAATACTGTTTTACACACACTCACATATATATGCATATCTATATGCATGTGCTTACTAATCAAGGTTTTTAAATGTATACTTGTTTAATCACAGTACAATGTTTCCTTCTGCTGAAAAATCCTATGGGCTGTAACTTCACTGTTACCTGAGTTAGATGATTCCATAAACAAAGTACACTTAGGAGGGCAAGAAATTGGTTTTTTACTCAATTTTATTTACAATACAGTTTTCAGCAAATTTTTGTGAGAATGAATGAATGAAAAGTGATGGTTATACATTCATAGCCTTGTTTGCCTTTCTCTTTATATTAAAAAAAAGTCCAACCAAAGAAATGATAGAATAACAACTTTGAGAAACTATTTCTATCTCTTCAGTTATAACAAGTAAATCTAGTTGTGTTGATCATCTCTTTACATCTCTAACTTCTCTGGAAAAAGCCTTTTCATTTATCTTTTCTTCAATTTTATGGTTTTTTTAATGATGCAAATGGATTAATTCATACACATAGTTTTTAAAAAACCCACTAAATTAATTGCCTCAGTTTCCTCATATCTAGTATCTGAGTGTCCTAAGAGAGGTAGAATAGAAATCCAGAACTGTAAAGCAAAAATAGATTTTCAGGTAGCAATTTCTTAGTTTTGTATTTTTTCTTCGATACATTTCAGCATGAAATGTATTCTGCTTTGGGTGATTTAGTACACTTTAAATCTATATTTTTTTAAAATTGGTTCTCTTTTTTATGGATTGCAATAACAAATTCTTTCCTGAAATACGTTGAAGTAGGGGCAGGAAGTTTGGATTTCATGTTATGTCTAGTGTAGCCTAAAAGTATGCTGAAGGAACAAACACATAGAAACCCAATCAATTTGCTCCTGATCTCCACTTTGGGGTAACCTGCATAGGGAGAAATGACACATAGGGAATAGCCAATACAAAAGTCCCCAAACCCTGTTCTAATATATATGGAGAGAATGACCCATTTTCACATTGGCTTTTGGAAATAAAAAGAATAAGCCCAGACAGCATAGGTACAGATCTATGCTTCACAGGGTCTCAGTGAGAAAGACGTCTTTGCTGCCTGCTGCCTTCTCTGTTCTAATATCCTGAAGAGGGAAAGAGATCACTTGAAGTGATGGTATTTCAGGCTGAAGGGAACAATGGGATTAAAGAGAATGAATGAAGAAACAATAAGATGCCTATCTGCTACAGCATCTAGACTATTTAAGTTTACTAATAAGAATAGACATTAATAAATTCTATTTTAATAGCTTACAATGAATACCATCTTTCATCAGAATGAGTTTCTAGAAATAATATTTTTCCTATAAAAATAGTCTGTTTTGTGATAATGGAAACGAGTGGTTATTCCCAATGGGGAAGAGAGGAGAGAGCTGATTTTTTAGTGTGATCATGCCAAGAATCTGTTACAGTTTCAGATAATATTAATGCATTAATTTATCTCAATGCAGATGACAAAACAACTAAATTTCCATAACTGAAGATGCAGAGTTCCCTCCAAATAGACATTCTCGTATTGAAATTTATATAAAATTGTTATTCTTTCAAAAGACAAAAAATGATATTTACTAAGTTTTTACTAAGATACCTTTTATTTTTCCCTACAAAAAAAAAGATGACATTAGAAACAGGTGACAAGGAAGACTTTATTGCTCTATAAAATAGACTTATAGAAATCAAAACCACACTGAGATACCATCTCACACCAGTTAGGATGGCTACTATCCGAAAGACTGCGAATAATAAATGCTGGCGAGGTTGTGGAGGAAAACGAACTCTCATACATTGTTGGTGTGACTGCAAAATGGTGCAGCCTTTATGGAAAATGGTAGGGAGGCTCCTCAAACAATTGCAGATAGATCTACCATATGACCCAGGTATCCCACTGCTGCGAATATACCCAGAGGAATGGAAATCATCAAGTCAAAGGCATACCTGTACTCCAATGTTCACTGCAGCACTCTTTACAATAGCTAAGAGTTGGAACCAGCCCAAATGTCCATCATCAGACCAGTGGATATGGAAAATGTGGTATATCTACACAATGGAATACTACTCTGCTATGAAAAAGAATGAAATACTGCCATTTGCAACAACATGGATTGACCTTGAGAGAATTATATTAAGTGAACAAGTCAGGCACAGAAAGAGAAATATCACATGTTCTCACTTATTTGTGGGAGCTAAAAATAAATAAATAAATACACAAACAACCTGGGGGGAGGGAAGAAGACATAACAATTACAATTCCTTGAAGTTGATATGACAAGTGAACAAAAAGGACATTGTTGGGAGGGAGGTTTGGGTAATTGGCCACAATAATCAACCACATTGAATATTGACAAAATAAAATAAAATTTTTTTAAAAAGAAAGAGAAAGAAAGAAAACAATAAAATATTGAACTTTCGGAAGTAGAGAACAGACCTATAGTTACTAGAGGTGGGAAAGGGGAGTAGGAGGGGAGTTAGGGAGTGACTAGGTAAGGGACACAAAAAATACTTATAACTTATAGTGATGAACATGCTAATAATATTGATTTGATCATCACATACTGTACACAAATACTGATAGTCAACTCTGTACCCCATAAATATGTGTAATCCATTGTTTCAATTCAAAAAATAAATTAAAAAAAAAGAAATCTAGAAAAAGCCTATGTTTTAAAAATAATTTACACTTGGGCCGGCCCGGTGGCGCACTGCTACAGTGCGCCGCTTGGGAGTGTGGCGGCGCTCCCGCCGAGGGTTCGGATCCCATGTACGGACCAGCTGCTCACTGGCTGAGCGAGGTGCGGGCGCAACACCGAGGGTTGCGATCCCGTTGCCGGTCACAAAAAAGACAAAAAGGAAAAAAAAATAATTTACACTAAAGGAAATATCAAAGACCCTTAAAATGAAAAAAATCAGAGATTTATGATTCAAATGCCAACAAATATTTTAATTTACTTTAACAATCTTTTTTCACCCGTTCCCATATTGAGGGAGTCAATAAATTAAGCTCTGCACAACAACAAAAAAAAGCAATCTCACATTAAAGTAATATTATCTTTTAAGAGCTGCACATTAAGTCAGGAATGTCAGGAAAAAACTCATCACTAACTGGTTATATTTTATGGTAAGAAACTGTACCAGAGTAGGTGCCTTTTGATAGGCAGGAATTAAAAGGCTCTTGACAGTCTGGGGGGTCATCTAACTGTAAGACAAGCATTGGGCATTTGCAGCAATACAAACCTAACTCAAAATACTGGCTTCAACACATGCTACATGCAGGCAAATTAACTAAAATCTCTAGGATATTTTTTAAAATTTTAAAAAAAGAAATAATAAAAGAACCGACTTCACATACCTGCTGTAAGAACTATAAGAGAAAATGTATGGGAAACATTGAAAACTGCCGTGAACAAAATAAACGGTCAATAAGTTGTCCTTATAGTTGAATCATGGTTGTTGCTCTTATTGTTGGTGTGGCTAATTTATGTACATAGAAGAGGTCTGTGGTCCAGCGAATTAGGCTCAGGGAAAGTGACTTTACTTGCAGGATTAAAGCTTAGCAAATAAATTTTATTTCAAAGCCCCCTTTAAAATATAATTTCAGCTTCTCCAAAACTAGTGAGCATTCTGGGCTGTGGCATGAATTCATACAGCAGTTCAATGTATTTTGAGCAAAAACTGATCAGTGCTTTTGAGTAAAGCATGTACTAAACTGCCAAGTTTATCAGGTAAATCAAGCATTGCATATAAATGCATTTTTAAAAAATCAGCAATTCAGATTATTATATTTGCAATTAACTAGTTTTTTTAAGTGTTTTTTTTAATTGAAATATAATTGGCTGTACATATTTGGGGAGTACAGCATTGAATATCCGTATCCGTGTACAATATGTGATGTTCAAATCAGGGTAATTAATATATTCAACATTATACGATGTAATCATTTTTTGCGGCCCTTTAACAATTTCTCACTAACCCCCACAAACATTCCCCCTATCCCAACTCTGGTGGCTTCAGTTCTGTTCTCTCCTTTTGAAAGTTCAACATGTTATTGTAATTGTTAAATCTTTCTTTTTTAAATTTATTTGTTTATTATTTTTTACCTCTCACTTATGAGTGAGGATATGAGTTATTTCTCTTTCTGTACCTGGCTCATTTCACTTAACATAATTTTCTCTAAGTTCATCCATGTTGCTGTGAATGGCAGAATTTCATTCTTTTTTATGGCTGAGTAGTATTCCATTGTGTATATATACCACATTTTCCTTATCCAGTCATCTGCCAATGGACATTTATGTTTGTTTCAACTCTTGGCTATTGTAAATAGAGCTGCAATAAATATGGGAGTGCAGGTAACCCGTCGACATGATGATTTTCATTCCTTTGAAATGATCCAGCAGTGGGATTGCTGAATAGTATGGCAGTTCTATCTGTAGTTGTTTGAAAAGCCTCCATACTGTTTTCCATAATGGCTGCACTACTTTACAGTCCCAGCAACAGTGGAGGAATGGTTCCACTTTATCTGCATACTCACCAGGATTTCTTATTCTCTTTCATTTTCCTAATGGCCAGTCTAAAGGGGTGTGATGATATCTCAATGTGGTTTTGATTTGCATTTCTCTGATGCTTAGAGAAGTTAAGCATTTTTTTTCATGAGTCTGTTGGCCATTTGTATATCTTCCTTTGCAAAATGCCTATTCAGCAACTTTGCTCATTTTTTAATTGGGTTACTTGTTTTTTTACTGTTAAGTTGGATATTAATCCCTTGTCAGATGCATACTTTTCAAATATTTTCTCCCATTCTATAGGTTGTCTTTTTGCTCTGTTAATTGTTTCTTTTGCTATGCAGATGCTTTTTAGTTGGATATAATCCCATTTATTTACTTTTTTCTTTTTGTTGCCTGTGATTTGGGGGTCTTATTCATAAAGTCTTTGTCCAGTCCTACTTCCTGAATTGTTTCCACTATGTTTTCTTTTTGGTGTTTTATGGTTTTAGGTTTAATGTTTAAGTCTCTAATCCAGTTCAAGTTGATTTTGGTATATGGTGAGAGGTATGGGTCTAGTTTCATTCTTCTACATATGGATGTCCAGTTTTTCCAGCATCATTTATTGAAGAGGCAGTTTTTTCCCCAATGTATCTCTTTGGTGCCACTGTCAAAGATCAGTTGGCTATATGTATGTGGATTGATTTCTGGGTTCTCTATTTTGTTCCATTGATCCAATAGTCTGTTTTTATGTCCATACCATGCTGTTTCGGTTACTATAGCTTTGCAATATAATTCAAAGTCAGGTAGTATAATAGAGCTTCTGGTTTTATTTATTTATTTATTTTTGCTCAGGATTGTTTGGGCTATTTGGGGTCTTTTGTTGTTCCATATGAATATTAGGGTTGTTTTCTATATTTCTGTGAAAAATGTCATTGGTATTTTGGTGGGGATTGCATCCAATCTATAGACTGGACATTTTCACAGTGCTAATTTTTCCAATCCAAGAGTGTGGAATGTTTTTCAATCTTTTTGTGTTCTCTTTAATTTCTTTTAGCAGTGATATGTAGTTCTTGTTTTAGAGAACTTTCACCTCCTTGGTTAAATAGATTCCTAGGTTTTGTTTTGTGTTTTTTTGTCTGGTTTTTTTTGGTGACTATTGTAAGTGGGCTTGCTTTCTTGCTTTCTTATTCTGCTAGTTCATTATTGGTGTACAAAATTGCTACTGCTTTTGCATGTGGATTTTATATCCTACAACTTTAATAAAATTGTTTATCAGCTCTAAGTTTTTTTATAATAGAATCTTTAGGCTTTTCTATATATAGGATCATGTCATTTGCAAATAGGGACAGTTTGACTTCTTCTGCTTTATATTTTTCTCTTGCCTGATTGCTCTGATAGTATTTGCAATACTATGTTAAATAGGAGTCATAAGAGTGGGCATCCTTATCTTATTCCTGTTCTTAATTCAGGATGATATTGGCAGCACATCAATAAATTTGACACATCACGTCAACAAAATCAAGGACAAAAAAACATATGATTACCTCAATGGATGCAGAAAAAGTACCTGACATAATTCAACAACCTTCATGGTAAAGACTCTCAGCACATTAGGTATAGAAGGAAAGAATCTCAGCACAATACAATTAACTAGTTTCTGACAATACAGTTGCTTGAGGCTTTAACAAATTTCCTCAAGAACTTTAATTTTGAAAAATTTACAGCAAAACCTGCCTGGTTTCTTGGCCTTTGATTCATAATTATAAAGGTAAATTTGGTTTCCTTCACACATGTAACTTTTGCCAAGAAAGGTCTGATATTAGCAGCTTATACTCTTGTAAAAACTGGAGTATTAAATGATAAGTAATATTCCCGACCTTCATTGCCTTATAAAGTTTAAATATTATAGAAATCAAAAATTGTCTAAATACTTTTCATTCAGTTTTTAAATTTGCATCTTGTTCTATAAATTGATCTTTGAATCAACAGATTAAAACTGAAAACAATGTTCTTTATCTGGATGGAAAGAAAAAATCTTAGAGGGATTTATAAACAGGTGTGAGGAAAATCTAGAAAGATATGCAATGTGAACTAGAGGAACCTCAGCTATGTAGACTAACTGCACACTGAGGGAGGGGGCGGTGGAGGAGAGGGGCTGCAAGGTATATTCTAGGAGAGGAATTCAGTAATCACATTAATCCATAATGCTGGTCTCTATAGCCACTGGAACACCCCCCTCTCCCCCACCAATGTGTTTAGGGTGATAATTAAATATACCTGAAATGGTAGTTTCTCAAAAGAAGACAGAAAAATTGCTAGAACAGCTTAGAAATACTCATATGAGATGCACAGAGTAAAACTAACTGAACTTTATGGACTAATGTATATATGTATCAAAGGAGATGTTATCATTACTAATGACCCAGTCACAGCTAATGATTTTATGGCTAACCAGAGGCCTGAGTAGTTATTCTAAACTTACAGAACAGCTTTGCAGCACCTCATGGTGTTTTTATTCTCAGCTGAACTATTTAAAATGTGATTCTTTTAATGAACTATGAAATGATCCAATAAAATACTCTCAAGCATGAGGCATGCTGTGTGACTTCATGGTGATGGGATTTAAAAAGCCAGGACTCAATTTGAAATTTAAGAGAATGAAGAATTAAAACTTTAAAACCCTACAGAAATTATCAGAAACATTGATAAGTGTAGAATAATTTGGCAAAGGGAAAGTGGAATTCATTGTATCTCTTATTAAGAGCAAAGAAACCTTTTTCTAAAGACTTTGGTCAGGGCCGACCCTGTGGCACACTCAGAGAGTGCGGCGCTGGGAGCACAGTGATGCTCCCACTGCGGGTTCGGATCCTATATAGGAATGGCCGGTGTGCTCACTGGCTGAGCGCGGTGTGGGCGGCACAACACCAAGGGTTGCAGTCCCCTTACCGGTCTCAAAAAAGACAAAAAAAAAAAAAAGACTTTGGTCAAAACTGGGTTATCATCCCATCTGTAAAACATTCACTGACAAAAGGAAAGGGATTAACCATGGTTGGCTTATACCAATCAGAATTTAACTCCTAGAAAGGGAAAGCATCCTTTTAGTTGAGCTGTGGAAACATAAATAAAAAATGCATTCTATAGACAATGGAAATGGAAGAAATGGCATTTGGAAGGCAGGCAGTATATGCCCTTCATACTCTGCTAGTCATGAACTTAATTAAAATTTCCTTGAGACAATTTGGTAATCTTTCAAATTACACATCCCCTTGGAATAGAAAATCCACTTCTAAAAACTTTATCATAAGAAAATAATCAATAAAATGTAGAAGAGTACATGCTTAAGACTATTGATTTCAGGAATATTTATAATATCAAAAATAGAAGAAAGTGTCCATGAGCAGGGGATATGTTAAAGAATGGAATGTTTCTACGGTTAAATAATATGTAAACTTGCAAAACAATGACTTGTAAGAAGATTGGTGATAGCTATTCAAACAATCAAACTACAACTTCTTTTTATTTGAATACATGTACTAAAACAAAAGCCCAAGATGTTTGACACCAAAATGTTAACAGCTAGAGGTAACTTATTTTCTTATTATCTATCGTTATTTTCAAAAGTATTTTAATAAATATATATTTTTAATCAGGTAAAAAAAACTGTCTATGAAGAAGGAAGAGAGGCAAGAAGAGAGAAAGAGAAAAATAGATTTCTAGATATAAAAAACAATACATTTATATCCTTTTATAATAGCAGAATATATTGAAAACATGAGTATATTGGAAACAATGTCAATGTCCAATATTAGAGGTCTTGGTGAGGAAACTGTTGTACAAACATATGTAATAAAAAAAATCAACAAATGGTAAAATTACCTTGTAGAAGTATGTTTACTTATGTGGAAAAGTGATAACAACATATTAAGTGCAAAGAGCAGGTTACAATATTGTATATTCAGTATATTGCCATTCTTGTAAAAAAAGTTATACATATATATATACTCATATACATACATATATACATATATATATATATATATATATATATATACATATATATATATATATATATATATATATATACATATATATATATATATATATATATATATATGAAGATAGATGTTATTTCTAGGTGGTAGGGCATCCATGGGGCCTTTTTTATTGTTTAAGTTTTTAACCTCATTCTGTAATTTTTTTTTGAATTTTTTTTTCCTTTTTGTCTTTTTTCGTGTCCAGCAACGGATCGCAACCCTCAGTGTTGCGCCCGTACCGGACCGGGACCGGCAACGGGATCGTTAACCCTCGGTGTTGCGCCCGCACCTCGCTCAGCCAGTGAGCGGGAACCGGTCTGTATGTGGGATCCAAACCCTCAGCGGGAGCGCCCCCGCGCTTCCCAAGCAGTGCACTGTAGCAGTGCACCACCGGGCCGGCCCCTCATTCTGTAATTTTTATACAATGAATATTAATTTTAAAGTCTTCTGTTGTTCATTATAAAAAACTTGCTAGAAAAAGATTTTTGGGATTTTTGGGTTTTTTTTTTTTTTAATGGAAGGAACAACAATCAAAATGGAGGGTAGGCAAGTTATGTCAGTTTTCTATTGCTACTATAGCAAATTACCACAAATTTAGTGGCTTAAAAAACAAAAGTTTATTATATTATAGTTTTATAGACCAGAAGTCTGATGAGGATCCCCACAGACTAAAATCTAGGTGTCAGGAGGGCTATATTCCTTTCTGAAGAGTCTAGGGGAGAATCTGTTTCCTTTCCTCTTCAGCTTCTAGAAGCCATCTCTGTATTCAGACAAATACAGATGAAGCCACCTGTATTCATTGGTGTGGGGCCTTTCTTCCATCTTCCAGGCCAGCAAGGTCCCGTATCTCTGACCATTTTACAGTGATTGCATCTTTCTCTGACCTTAGCTGTGAAAGGTTTTCTGCCCTTAAGAACTCGCGAGATTTAGACTGAGCCTACCTGGACAATCTTTTCATCTCAAGTTTCAGAACCTTAATCACATCTACAAAGTCCCCTTTTACCATGTAAAATAACATATGCACAGCTTCCAGGCATTGGGGCATACATATCTTTGGGAAACATTATTCTGCCTACCACACAAATTACCATGAATGCCTATTTTAAATATGGTCATTACTAAAGAAACTTCAATTTTCAAATAAAACAATTCATTCAGTAACAACTATGTCAAGAACTTAGATTTCTCATATCTTAAAGATATA
Source organism: Galeopterus variegatus (assembly GCF_000696425.1). Taxonomy (NCBI): domain Eukaryota; kingdom Metazoa; phylum Chordata; class Mammalia; order Dermoptera; family Cynocephalidae; genus Galeopterus; species Galeopterus variegatus. The sequence goes on from NW_007727536.1 coordinate 133,512, forward strand.
AAAAATGATGTGTATATACGTATTTTTTAAAACTACAAAACTTCTCAATACAAAACATAGGATACAGTCTTCGAGCTAAGCAAAGATTTCTTGAATAGTACAACAAAAACACAATCTATAAAAGAAAAGATTGATGAATTGTACTTTATCAAATTAAATACTTTTTTTCATAAACATTATTCAGAAAATGAAAATACAAACATACTTAGAGATGTTTGCAAACACATATTTGATAAAGGATAAAGAATAAAAAAAAGAACACTCAAAATTCTAGGATAATAAAATAAAATATCCAGTTAAAAAATGGGCAATTATCTGAATAAACCATTCACCAGAAAAGGCATAGAGCAAATAACACATGGAAGATGGCCAACTTCATTAGTTTTTAGGGAAATACAAAGTAAACCACAATAAAATGCCACTACACTCCTATTTAAATGGCTAAATTTAAGAAGAATGAGTGTATCAAGTGTTGGCGAGGAGACAGGATAACTAGAACTTTCATGCACTACTGTTTGGAATGTACGATGTTAGAAAAACATTTTGAAAAATAGTGTGGCAGTTTCTTAAAAAGCTAAACATACATCTATGATATGATCCAGCCTTCCACTCTTAGGATTTACTTAAAAAGAATAAAAAGCCATTCTATAAAGAAAGCAAGAACCATAAAAAGAATTTTATACAAGCATTCATAGTAGCTTATTTTGTAAAAATCTTCAAACTGAAAACAATCCAAATATCCACTAACAGTTGAAAGAATACACAAATTGTGGTCTGTCCATAAAATGGGACACTATTCAACAATAACAAGGAAGTGTAAATATGTGTCACATGAATACTTCTCAGAATCATGTTGAGTGAAAAAAAAACGATTTATATAAAATTCTAGAAAATGAAAACTAATCTATAGTGAATGAAAGCATACCAGTCATCATCTGGGGGTGGGAACTAAAGACATGACAGAGTAGGAAAGCAAAGGAGCACAAAGAAACTTTTGGGGTGGTGGGGGGAATGTTCCTTATTTTGTTTGTGGTAATGGTTTTATGCTGTATACATAGGTCAAAACTTATCAAATGGTACAGTTTAATTATGTGCATTTTATTTCATGTCAATTATGCCTCAATAAACTAAAAGAAAAGGCTGCTTATATGAATAGCAAGGAAGAACAGGTGAAGGAGCTGGACAGGTAAGCAAGAACCCAGATTGTCTTACAACTTATTGCAAGTTTGGATTCTGTCCTAGGTGTCATGGGAAGCCAACTGAGATTGGTAAGCAAGGGAGTGACCAGATCAGAAGACTAAGGAATACACCCTGAAGCAAGCAGTGTGGATTATGAACTTGAATGGCAAAAGTATGGTGGCAGGAATACACTAGTTAGAAAGGTGCTATAGGTCTTTAAAATTGGATGAAGTCCTAAGCTAAGCAAAGTAAATGAGAAAAGAGAGGAGAAGACCAGTTTGAGATATAGCCAAAAAGTATAAAAAGTCATTCTACAAGAATCGATGACCTTTTAAACTTAAGGGCATTTTCAGGAGGTTGGATGAAAAATGAACCAAGTTAGAGTGGCTCAGTATATGATGATGCCCTTAACTAAAATTTAGGTATAAAAATAAAAGGACTATAAAAGAAGGTTTAGGAAGGAAGATAACGATTTAGGTTTTGGACATGTTGACTATGAAGTGTATGAACGATATTCAGATGGAGACTAATAGTTGGAAATATGAGTCCAGAGCTAAATAACAACAACAACAACAACAACAAAAGAAGTTGGATCAGGAAATGTAGACTCGGGAGAAAACACTTTATGACAGTTCAAAATAACAGGAAGGACGCTATCAGGCACAGTATGTAAAACAGAAATGGAAGATGCATCAAGGGTGGAGGGTGAGTTATGAGTGGAGGAAAAGAATCCATCCAGTACTGAGAAGGAGGACTCAGAAAGATAGAAAGAAAACCAAGCAAAGAAGGAAGAGATTACTGATAGTGGCCAGAGGGAAACCAAATGGCTGTGGATCCAAAATAGTTTTGGATTCAGCAAACAGGTGGATATCAAAGAATAGCTGCCATAGTTCACTGTGAGCAAAATTTGGTCAAAAAAAGTTTAACAAATAAATTAGAGTTAAGAGAGAAAAAAAAGTGAAGACAGTGAGTAGGGAATACTCCCTCAAAATTTGTCAGGAGCTAGATCATTAAAAATTATATGAGGATAAAGAGAGAAATTATGATATCTATCATCCTGAAAAATAAAAAGAACCCCAAAACTGTGAGACAGAAAATAGAAAAGAAGAAAAAACAAAGAACATAATCCTAGCCACTTTCCTTAAAAAAAAAAAAAAAAAAAAAAAAAAACCTAGCCCCTTTCCTTAAAAAAAAAAAAAAAAAAAAAAAAAACCTAGCCCCTTTCCTTAAAAAAAAAAAAAAAAAAAAAAAAAACCTAGCCCCTTTCCTTAAAAAAAAAAAAAAAAAAAAAAAAAACCTAGCCCCTTTCCTTAAAAAAAAAAAAAAAAAAAAAAAAAACCCAACCCCCTTCCCTAAAAAAAAAAAAAAAAAAAAAAAAAACACGCATCATTTCTAAAACAAGAATCATCATCATACAGTAATAAATGTTACCACTGTAGCAATAACTGTATCAGCTAATTTGACTGATCCTTTACTATGTCTCAGTCACTACTCTGAGCGCGCACGCACACACACACACACACACACACACACACACACACACACACACACGCACGCACAATTTAATCTTCAGAAAACCTGCACTGTGTACAAACTTTCATTATCCTTATTTTACAGGTGGGGCAATCGAGGTGACAAAAATTTAAGTACATTACTTACCCATGGTCAGTAAGCCATTGTTTGAGCCCTGGTTATCTTCTTAGCTGTGACAGTACAGTATAAATAAGACTCTAAAGGAATCTAGTAAGAAATACCCAAATTTCTCAATGATTTGTCCCTGGGATGTTCTTTTGAATTTGTAATAAAAGCATACAAAATTATTATATTACCTACAATACTGAACTATGCTGGAAAAAAAGATGTAAAAATTCAGCAAAGCCACAGCTATGAACTACTGAAGTGATGCTTGTACAGTTACTATTACACGCTTTCCCTTACTGTAACTGACCACCAGTATCAAGAATAGGTTAGACCCCTGTCAGTTAAAAAATACCCAGGGGCAACTTTGATCTGTGCTCGGGGGAGAGAAAAGTCATATTACAAAGTCCCTTTGATTCCTTCGATTCTCATACAGCAACCTCTCAATTAGAAGTGGGAGTGGTCCATCCCGGTTCAAAGGGAAACATCTATCTTTCACCAAAGAAATCGCTCTTCCTTGAAATTTTAAAGGAACAGATTTTGTAGACTGGGCCATGTAAGATGCTAAATAAAAACTTGAGATATTCATTTTAAAGCAAGATCTTTGATATTTAAATACCCATCTTGTCTCTCTTATGCAGTCTGACTTCTGAATGAAAGGAGAAAAGTAGTCTGAGGCCTAGACTCTAGATTGAATGAAGACAGGATTGTTTCAAAGACGTGTCATATAATCAGACAATGGCAAAGATGTTACTTTCAATAGAGAATTATCTAACTATATATTCCTGGTAAATTAACTTAATTTATTTGTTGATTGTGGAAATTTCATTCTGATATTTTACAATTCTACATGTTGTTATAAAAAAAGAATTACTTCAGAATGAATATATTAGACTAATTTTTCTTAAAATTATTTGGTTTTAGACCACTTTAAAATACAAAAAATCACTGATGATCCAAAAGAAGTTTAGATAAGTTAAATATATTGATAGTTACCATACTATAAATTAGAAAATTTTAAATATGTTTATTTAAAAATAAAAATAAATTCATTATAAATTAAAATATATTTATAAAAAATAACCATACTTTCTAAAATTAGAGTGTCATTGTTTTATATTTTCTATATTTTTTTAAATGTCAGGCTGTAATGAAAGAAAGTTTGATTTCAATATTTGCCTCTCCATTCAATATGCCATTTTTGTTGAAAAATACATGGAAAATCCAGTTTCACACAGATATGTAGCCAGAAAGGGGAGGAGTATTTTAATAGCCTTTTAATATCCTTTGATACTACACCAAAACTGAAAATGGTAGTTTAAAAAAAAAAACTTAACTTACAATGTGGGATCTGGAACTGTATCAATAATATTTTCATATTGCGTAATATTAAATCAATTGATGTATTTTGCACTTTGAGTGGTTCTTTTGCCCATGTATAATTTTGTAACATCTTGTATTGGTAATTTGAAAGTAATGGTTTGCTAAGTTATGCAGATCTTCCAAATGTTGGCCCATTTTATTAAGCAATATTTAAAAGTCACATTTATTAACATCACCATCAATCACATCAAAAAAGTCTTCAAGTACTAGGAAGTTGTCAAATTGACAATAGCACATACAAGTTTTCCAAAACTGCAACACTGGAAACTCAACTTTCATCATTGACAACAAATATTGTCAGCAATCTCCTTGAAGTGACAGACTCACTTTGTTCATTTTCCAGAAAATGTCTGAAAGTACCATCTACATAATCATAGTTTGTTAATTTTTTCAAATAAAAATGGTATTTGGTGGAAAAAAATTGTCCAGTACAACTCACAACTCGAACCACTGCACAGCACTTTTCCTAGAGACAAACTTCAGCATGCAGCAGAAGTACTTTACGAATACTTCTCTTTCTGCCACACAGAATATTAAAAAGATGTTTTGCTCAAATGTTAGGACTTAACAAAATTAATCATTTTTATTGCTTCATCAAGGACTTTAAGTAAAACTTGTTTTGTTTATTCTGAGACTGTGAGTGCACATGGTAAAGAACACAATGACTAGAGCAGTCTGCTGCAACAACTTAATCCATGCTGAGGTGACTGTGACATCATTTTTTTTTGAACCATCAGTGAAAAGGTCAACAAGGTGAATAAGGTAAATAATGTCTCCATGTTATTAGGAAAATAGTTTTGACCTTCCAGACTTCCTGAAAGATCCACACATCACACCCGGAGAACTGTCATTAGACAATAGTATCAGGTAAATGAGTATATATTTATATAGCACTACTAATATGATGATTCTGACCTTAAAATCTTGAATATTGAGAAGGGACATAAAAGAGACACCTCCTACCCCTTTAAATCATATATGCCCATTTGTTAGGGCACATTAACTGTTGTAACAGACCCACACAGGGTACAAAGTGGGCACTTTCCTTTCTCAACACCATTGGAAAAAGTTGTTAAAGCCCACTCAGCCCCTTGCATTGCCTAGATTACTTCACAATGTTTTCATTATTTGTTTATGAAGAACAAAACTATTAACTTGAGAACTAGAAAAAATATGCACATAAAGTAACTACGCCTAACTAGAGCTACCTTCTGTTTTCAGAGGTATGAAGGCAAGTGTGCAGGCATCAACAGCAAATGGCAGAGGAACCCATTTGGCCATGAACAATCTGCACGTCTCAGTGCTGAGGGAGTGGGACAGGGCACTGCAGACTGTGCAATGGCAGGAGCAGATGATCCTCTTAAGCTGCTCCCAGCATGACCTCTGTACATTTGTGAAGGGAAGGCCCACACTTGGTTGGGAAACCAAGAAAGCAGACTACTTAAGACTTAGAATCTTCCTTAGTATGCAGTAATCAGCTCTGATTAGACTGCTTACTGTTCATGTTTACAAAACAGAAGTTCTCAATATTAATTGAATATAAGACACAGCTAGATAGTTAGATAACTAACTAGATTGGGCAGTCTTCCTCTTCAGAGGGAGACAGACACAGAGTGAAATACTGACACACATACACACAGGCACAAAGAGCAAGAGACAGACACACACAGAGAGAGACAGAGAACTCTTAGTGAAACCTGAGTATGAGGAAAAGGCACCTCAAATTAAAGCAAGAAGTCAAAGAACAAAGCTTTGTTCTTTCAAGATCATAGCTTCCAGTGTAAATTTGTGATAATCAGTATTAATTTGGATATCAAATAGAGTCCAAATCATCTATCTCATTTCTTTTTTACTTTTAATATAAAATTTACTATCATATATAAAAATATGGAAAACCATCCTAAACACATGCCTAAATCTCATGAGAGATTTATCACCTTTTCTCCAAGAATAGCCACAACTATCGGCAGCACACCCATTTATCAGTAGCTACATATACTGGTTTAGGCCCTCAAAGAGTCCATTTAAGGAACAATTATGCTATTGTCCACCTGTGCTGCATTAAAAAGTTTACATGATATGGTTGGACAAGTGTCAGTTTTAATGTGTTGTCTGCTGACAAGACAGCCATTTGCTAGGGTCACTTCTCAGGATGATAAACACAAGAGTTAAAGCTTCGCCCATTTTCTAGTTATTGAACATCTCCTTTAGAAGCAAGGAGATGTTTCATAAACATGCATCCAAGCAAACACACGTTGCCACAATCCCTGCTAATTCTAAGTTACTGACTAGGGCTGGTCCTCTGTGAAGCCACATGACAGGATTTGTTCTGATTCTCTGGAACTACTTTACACGTGCCACTTCCTCTCCTACCCAGGGTCCTCTGAGTGAGACTGAGTTCTTTAGGGAGTAAAAGATGGCTTTCACATTCACACACATACTGAACTAGTGATCCTCAAGTGTTTTACATAGAGCTGTACACTCTATACAGTTCTTGTTTTATAAAAGTCGTCATGCCTGTGATTATCTTGGTTCCCTTTGAACAAAAGCATTTACACGTAGTTTGGTTTGGAAAACAGTTCTGCTCTTCAGTTGTTAGGGGCAAGAGAACTGACCGACACTTGTAAACGTCCTCCTCCCTGGCAGGCAGTGGGAAGGCAGAGTGGAGGAAAGAGGAGAACACATGAGATGAAAGCTCATATTCCCCTTTTTGACACTGCTGAGAGCATCTGACCAAAGCAGAGTGAATGTAGAGCTCGAGTTCAAACAAACAACAAAACCCAGCACTCTTCCTCCTGGCTGTGCCGTGGACTGACTCCTAGGTCATCACTGGGTCAGCGTGGCCAGTAGGCAATAGTGGGGGCTTTAAACAGGACATGGTCCCATGCCCTGAGGACATGGAGTTGGCAGTGCAGAGTACAGCCCTGTGGAAGGGAAACAGTCCTGAACAGGAATAAACCCTAAAGTAGTAAACTAAGGACTTCAAATATCATTACCAGAGAGTCCAAGGGATGCCAAAAAAATCGTATTTTATTGGCAAAATAAGTGGTGTTCAATGTAAATAGTTGGTTAGAATGATCTGGAAAATGCTCACATAATAACATTACTGCAGGGTTGAGGTCTAGAGCCCTATTTTCCTGCATCCCTCTTCTTCAACAATGACTTTGTCATTTGACCCAACTAGAAGGTTCATTAATCCTGCCTTAAGAATATCATTGCATCTGCCTCAGAATAAACCTTCAATTCAAGGCATTAGTCTGTGGGCAGAGGGCACAGCTGTCCTTGAGCTATGAGAAAGGACTGCATGAAAATTCCATGATGGCTTGACAATAAATATTTTGTACTTTAGCTGAATTTAATATGGGTTTTGCTTTCATTGCACATGCTCACTGGTCGCAATCCCAACGTTGTAGAGGTGAGGGCATACAATCTATTTATCTCTAACCAATAGAGGCTACAGAAATTTACCAATGGAATTTATGACTAAATAGTTAAGTTTGCTTAGGTCAGTTAACAACAGTTATTTTACTCACAGTTTCTGCTGAGAAACCCAAAATGACGTCTGTTAACTTCAACAGCTGCCACCACTTGTATGATAATAGACCTTTTTCTTTGGGGAGCCCAGTGCTTCTCTCCTCCTAGTCCATTTGGGTGAGATGCTCCTGATCCCACTCCCTATATCAGGTTTGTGCATAAAACCATGGGACCCCCACATCCTGCCATGTCCAATCAGAGGCAACAAAGGACTTTTGCTAGAACAATGAGAAAAAAATAGCACTGGATCTGCAAGCACATAACTCTACGGGGTCACAAAGGAAACAGGAGTAGAGAAAAGGAGAAAGGGAAAGTTTGATTTCTAATGTTCTCATGTAACCATTTTGACTCAGCACAACATACTACCAATGACAACCTTAAAAATTTCAGTCACGTGAACCACATAAGCTATATTTGATATGTGTTTCTATCACTGGAAACTAAGAGTAGTAACTAATGCATTTCTCCCTTATTCTGCATGCTAGGGCTTATAAAATGAAATTTTAATTTGACATAACAGCCCTTTCCCTGTACAATATATTTTGGAGCTACTTGACAATTTTGAACCCAACAAATGCTGGGTCCTCAATTTCAGTTTTTTCATCATTGCTTGAAAAAGCTGTGAGTGCTCATGACACTGCTTTTCCCCGCAACATGTTCCTGTATACATTCTACTGTTACTAGACAATGCAAAAAGTGAATCTCCTTTTAAAAAACTTCTCAGCCATCCTTCCTCTCCTGAGATCGTCAATTTCCTCCTCCAACACTGTGAGGCTTTTATGGTATACAGACAGAAGTATTAGTTAAAGTAAATTCCACAGAAACCGTGTACCAGCAGTGTTTTGAACAAATTAGCCTTACTGTACTATAATGATGGGTGAGCAAGAAAAGAAAAAGAGGCAGAGGACTGGTTAGGAGTCTATCCAGGAATCCCACGGTGAAATGACAAGGGTCTTTCTCAGAGATTGACAGCAGGAAGGAAAAGAAAGAACAAATATAAGACGTAGGGGTATTGACAAGATATGTGACAGACTGTCTGAGCAGTGTAGACGGCTGAATAAAGATATGATAGCAAAAACCAGGTCTCCTGAATGACCATAACAGACTATCAGAACTAAAATTATTTTTCACATAGCGAAGGACACTCAATCACAAATTTCCTTCAAGGAAATGAATGGTTGGAGTTAGCAACAGAAATACATGGATCTATGATTTTCTTTTTATTATGTGAGTAACTGTTATCACCAAATAAAGTAGGCAATTTGCAGGAATTAATATAAAAATAATAGATAAGAACATGAGACATGAACATACACATTAATTATTTCAAACCTAGGGGATATATTACGCTAAACGACTATAACATGGCATATGACATATATATAACGTGATATAATATACATATAAATATATATTTAAATAGAAAGAAATGTGTTAACTGGTTCTAAAATTAATTTATAGTAGTATATTTTGAATATTTGCAAAAATTTGAAAGAGTCATTGCATACACTTTTTGCAAAAGTATTAACAAGAAAGTATTTAGAGAATTCATTGTCTGAATTAGATAAGAAGTAGAAATTGTAGGATTTTCCTGTTTTCCTGAAAATTCTTTCAATCTTTAAGTTCACTTTGGATAAAAACAGTTGATAACATTCAGGTTTTCATTTCCTCTCTTCTCCTTCCTACCTTCCCTCTTCCTTCCCCTCACTCCATTTTTCATCTCAGCTTCCCTCCTTCCCAGCAATTTATGGCTGACCAGCAGTTATTCAGGTAAGTTATTTTCTTTCTCTCAAATAAGAATCTGCATGATGAGGGGCTGCATTTCCCTTCACTGAAGATCAATCCTGAAACCAAATATCTTAGAATAAAAGGATCTGATTCTGATGCTGAATGGTTCTTCCTTTTCTTTTTTAATTGAAAAATAACTGATTATACACATTTGTGAGTTAGATTTGAATATCAGTACCTGTGTACCGTGATAAAATCAGGATAATTAGCACGTTCATCATTACAAAACATAACCATTCCTTGTGTGGTTAACCAATTTCTCGCTCCATTCCCACCTCTAGTAACAACCAAACAGAATATGCAACTGAACAGTATGGCTGCTATGTTATCTAGACGTCTATAATAGCCCTGAAAGGGGACTTGAGAGGGGAATAGCATTCAAATAGTTTTCCCTAAGATATTACAAGTGGCTCATGCCCCCGGTTTGGAATGTCATTTATCTAATAAAGTCAGTGACTACAAAAATAATTAGCAGGTGTTACTTGCTTTGGAATTAGCTTGGTCTTTTACTCCAGACAAATTATGAAACATGTGCACATAAGCGCATACACTTTCTCTTTGTGCTGTTAGCTCTAGTCAGTATTATAATATCCTATTTCAACTTCCCATCTAGTCTCTTCTCTGCATTCTGTCTTGAGGTCTGGAGATCTGGCCAGAGCCTCATGATGGTCACTTTCCTCACTGACATCTAAGCATTTACTCTGCATTTCTCATTGTTGAGCTCCATTCCCCTGCTGTGATACCTGCTGCCCCACCTGGAGCCCCTGCAGCTGTGTTGCTGGTCTGAGAATGCTGTGCCCTCTGTTCATTGTCTTAGTCACCTCTCTGTAGTTCTTACATCAACAGCCAGTGGCTACAGGCAGTTTTCTTCCCCAGCACCTAATCAGTTTGGCCCTAAAACAGCTTGCCATACTTGCCCTGAATTTATGTGTACAGAATTCCATGTCTTATAAATGTCCCTAAAAATAGAACATCCAGTTAGTGAAACAGTACCAGACTCATATTAAGTACTCCATAAAAAAGCATTTGGTGTGGGCCGGGCCGGTGGCACACTGCTACAGTGCGCCGCTTGGGAGCGCAGCGGCGCTCCCGCCGAGGGTTCGGATCCCACATACAGACCGGTTCCAGCTCACTGGCTGAGCGAGGGGCGGGCACAGCACCGAGGGTCGGGCGCAGCACCGAGGGTCGCAATCCCGTTGCCGGTCCTGGTCCGGTACGGGTGCGACACTGAGGGTTGCGGTCCGTTGCCGGACACGAAAAAAGACAAAAAGGAAAAAAAAAAAAAAGCATTTGGTGAACAATTGCATTCCATCAGAACGTTCTGAACAAGGTTGACATTACCAAAGATGAGTACGTCAAGTAGTAGGAGATGACGGTATATAGTATCTCCTATGTACAGTCAGAAGGTGAAATTTGGGTTCTTTAACAATGAGAACATATTAACTTGATCTGTATGCATATACAGCCATGGCAAGAATATGATATCTAATTTAGAATATCTAAGATAGCCTCACATTACCATGAATGCTTTTTAGAAAAACATTACACATGTTAAGTGTCCAAACTGAGGTCATCAATTTGTAGGTCTATGAAAATGTGATTGTGGATTTCTGTCTACATTCCTATCATTACCACTTTCTGATAAATGACTGGAAATGAAATGAATCTTTGTTGCCTCATTTTGTTCTTTTAAATAAGAAAACATTTTCCATCAAGAATAGTTGCATTTGTCTGCTTTGGGTCAAGAAGAAGGGATAACAGAATTATTCTCTGAGGAATGAAAGAGATGGGGGTGGGGCACTTAAGCAAAAATTTATTTTACCTGCTTGGCTAACACAATGCTCCAAATGAAGCCACTCATCCTTGAGTTTTTATAACTCCCATTAGAGCTTAAGTTGGTTCCGCATGCCAGCAGATCTTTGCTCAAAGCTCAGAACACAGTGTGGGCAGTTCAAAGCTTGCCAACATCTATTTACAAACCATACGAAGCACATTCTCATCCTGGTATTTGTGAATCTAAGTACAGTATAATACTGCAAGAGCTGTCAACTCTCTCACTAGAATATTTTAAGACTACTGTTCTCTCTAATTATTTTTTGCAATAACTGAAAAAGAAATTTAGCACTTTCTTCCACATGAAGCAATGTTAAATGGGAATGAGTATCATAGCCAAGTCAGGTTTCTAATGACCTTAAATGCCAAAGTAAATCATAGAGCTTATCCTCTACGGCCAAAGCAGAGTCTATGGACGATTCACTTATTGGTAACATGCAGGGTAGATTATTGGTCATGATAATACTCAAGAAGACTTTTGAAATAATTTAGAAAGAAAATGAAAAGAATCTGAATTAGAAGGTTAGTAAGGGGAAAGAAAAGGAACAGATGGGAAAATTTTTTAAAAAAAAGCACAAGAGGACTTGGGTCTTTGTAATTTCTTCAGTGGTCTGGCAACCAGAACAAGGTTTTCTCCTCTATGTATTCATGAACCATTCATGTGACTCTATATATGCTATCTTGAACTGTTACTACCATTTTTGCAGTGTTTGACCTCGATCCCCCAACCACATAATACAGTCTTGGAATGTCCAATAATATCCAGGCATTAGACAAACCTGGAACATCCAACTCACTTAGAGGGTATCCCCCAAATGTGTTTATTTCTTACTGCAGATAGAATGTAGTAGAAATATCAGTAGAACATGGTTATTATTGTAATATGTTAACATTGTTATTGAAAGCCAAATACAAAGATATTTCCTTCTTCAACTAGAATCTGTTTCAGCACATGAACTTGTCTCTGTAGCACTCTGATGCATTCCTATGATTCTATAAATGTTTGTTGAGTGAACAAATTACATACAATTGTGTTCAAACTAACTGTTATGATTCAACATGATCATAATTAGTACATGGAAAATATTTTCCCTTTGATTAACCCTAATTTGCAATGTCCATTTATGTTTGCATTTAGAGCATAACTATAATATTTATAGTTATACTGTATACAACATATACAATATAACACTTTCTATTTAGAAACTCATTCCTTTTAGAATCCACTTGATTTTTACGTGTATGACTCATTCTTCACCTTTCTAAACAAAAAATACCTTTAAAAAAATCTGTCAACTTGGCACCCAAATAAATTCTCATACACTTCCTTAGAGTAGTCACTCCTATCTATATGTGCATATACAAGAAAGCACTGCTGGTTCTGTGTAGTTGTAGAATTCTCAGCCCCCATATGTCCACTTCCAGAATAGAAAAATAGAGTTAAAAGGAAATATGAATCTTTCCATCGACTTTTTGAAGACCCCTTATATATCTATTTACTTGAAAAATTAATGGATTATTTTAGAACATACATTGATTATGATTTTTTTAAAAAACAAGATGTCTACGTAAGTGAAAAGCAGTGTATTAGATTCCATTCTGTAGGCAGATGTTAAGTTTTAAGCAACAACATTACTTTTTTCTCTTTGCTGTTTTTGAAAGTATTTATATGAAAATGGGGAATTAAATCAATTATCTTTTGAGTTTGAGTAACTGAATTTTTTGTATAATCGATCTTACCAGCCCACATCCTCTACAAAATTGCTCATTTCTTTTTTCACATTCTTTATGTAAACATAGTTTTAATCAGTTATTGCAGTTTCTGGGACTGAATAGCTCTTTAAATAGATTCTAACATTCAAAAGTTATTCCTTTAAGTGAAGAAAAAAAAATGTTTAGAAACCATTTATTCCAAGAGCAACCCAAACCAGATAATAATGGCAGTTTCTCAGCATTATTAGATGGCACCCCAAATTTGGTTGGGTCTAGATCTTTCTGAAAAGATGTTTTATCACATGCCAATTCTATTGAAATTAAGTCACATGATATTTTAATATTTTGATCATGTACTATGTGCCCCGCTTTTTGCTAAGTGCTGGTGATTCTCTATTCACTTCAATGGTGAACAGCAGTTACCCTTACTACTTTTACAGGTTCAAACTATGACAATGCTGTGGATTGAATATCCCCCCCCCAACTTATTGTAACTCAATCCCCACTGTAATAGAGTTAAGAGGGTGGGAAATCCAATTATGGTTTTGGAAAGTGGAGCCTTAAAGTAGTGATTAGATTGTAAGGACTGTGTCCTTGTGAATGCATTGATCCATTCATGCAATAATAGGCATGGGTCTGATGGCTTTAAAAGGAGAGCAATGGAGAAGCTTAGCTTTCTCTTGCTCACCTATTCTTACCACGTGACACCCTTTGTCACTACAGAATCATCACCAGGAAAAGGCCCTCACCAGATGTGTTCCCTGGACTTTGGACTTCCCAGCCTCCAAAACTGTAAGCAGTAAATATTATTTCTTTACAAATTACTGGTTTCAGGTATTTCTGTTATAAGTAACAGAAAAAGACTAATACAGATGAGATAAGGAACATCTTATACCAAGGACACTGACTACAATAATTATACTGCTTTTTTTTTGGTGTGATTTTGAACTCACTTCCCAATGAACAACAAATAACAGGATTTAGTCTACCAGTGTAGAAGATATCTGTTAACAATTTAGGGTTGTTTGGGTTAAAAAGATGCACCCTATCACTTAGTGAGAATCACACACTCTCTACTTTATAGTTAAAGGCTATAAATCCTATAGAGTATGTTTATTGGAGATAACTTAAACCCAGATCCTAGACATGCAGGAAAAAAAAAAAAGTACTGATGGAGTTGAAATAAAAGGGAGAAGAGATGACAGTGCTGTCTTCAACTGGCTTCATGGAATTTATACTGTTCCCCACACTAAAATCCAATGTGCTTAGAAAGTATATTTGTTAGTTCTCAAAGTCCTAGAATATTTCTTTTTTCTTTTTACGTTTACTCCTGAGGTTTTTGTTACAGTTGAGTTAAAGCTGATGAATTCCAAGGTAAGTACAAGACAAATATTCAATCTGGAACCTCAGCTGATTATTCTCACTTTCATCTAATTTGCGTTTATTAAAATTCAAGTTCTGGGCACATTTTGTCTGTGGACTTTTTGCTTTAATTAGCAGAATAGACGTATGTGTGGCAAGAACTGAAATTCTGAGTCTCTCAAGGATATAGGAGTTATTCCTTGTTATTATATCCTTACAGAGCCATCAGTTGTCACCCGGATATTGCTAAGGAGGTGTCTTTTTTGAAGAGGATGAGATGTTAAGGAGGTCAGAGTTTTGGTTGTTTTATTTAATAACCGGATTTCTAGAAGTGCATGTTATTATAGTAATCTACTAAGAATGCATGTGCTGTTTCATTTATCTTAAATAAATCTAGAATTAAAGAAATACTATATTAATAAAATAATGTGTATGTGAAACACTGCTGAAGTGCTCTTATATCTGTTTGTACATACCAAAACTCATTGGCAGCAATTAAATATAGGATGGCAGAAATATACAGGCAGAAACCACAAGCACCATACCAGTTTAAGTCTAATATTGTCATTTCTCTCTCTAATGTGCTAATGGGAGACATAGAGTCTCTGACCTCTTATTCCCCACAGGAAATGTTTGTGTCTACCTGAACAGCCCTCTGGAAATAATGTTTAAGCTTTACCTCCAAGCTAGCAGCCCTCATGATAAAATAAAAGTAGTACTGTATTTTAACAACTCTAAGGTGGCTTTTTATTTTTTCACATTTTAACATCACTGAAATTGGGATGAAATTTTCATGTATGAAGTCATACTTTAATTAGAAGTACTTTTCCTTTCTTAGTGGTACACTGAACATAATGCATCTTTCAATTGATGACACTTTAGAATGGATGAAATATGATTGCTCTCAACTTATAGGGATTTTCAGTTATGGTGGCAATAAACATTAGAAATATAGTAGGCTAAATGGAAGCCCTGTGGATTTCCTCTAAAGAAAGATGCAGCAGAATAGTTTTTATGCTCACATGGCAAGTTGACCCCAGACACACTGACCTTTACAGTACACCTGCACAAATAGGTAGCTCTCTCTCCTGTAACATCACCTTAGAAAATAAATGCTAGGATCTCATTTTCATGAATAATGCAGGCACCAGGACTATTTTATCTTGATTGCTTATTCTCCATTCTCCAAAGCCTATCGCTTATACCCAAATGGTGTAACCTTACCATTTGCATTTATTCATGATTTGAATCCTACCCTCTGCAAGTTCCCTGGGGTAGTTTAGCTTCGTTTGTATGCATGTAAATAGCACCAAGACTGACATAAAAATTAATGATCTGTTTACTTTAGTAGCCTATACCTTGCTCCTAAAAGCAATCAAATGCTTATATAATTAAGTGTATTAATATGAATTAAAACTATAAAATCCAAAATAAGGAAAACAGTGTCCAAAAAATAGGTGGTATTTAATTTTAAGAAATGTAAATCAAAAGGAAACTTAAAATGAGAAGAAGTAATTGTGGAGCATTCATTTCCTTTTTTTGATAACATCATCCCTACTTAAATGCTCATCAAAATGTAGTCTGATTTTGGTACCACCATACAGTACAGGAGTAACTAGTGTCAACTCAAACAAACCAGGAAAACTACTAGTCCAAAGGATCTATGGGTAGGACAAGGGTGATGAAACATTTTTAAAATGTCTTTAAGTAGTGACAATCTCTGTTGCCATTTTCATAGCCCCACTGATAAATTGCCTTATAGTACAAATATTTTTAAATGCTTTACATGTTTAAACTATAATTTCCTCCAATACAAGAATTATCTAATTTGATCTGTTTTTCTAAAATACTTGGATTTTCCAATATGCGCCACTACTAACACTCAGTTAAAATTAGCCCCGGACACGCCAATCTTACCCATGATAATTCTTGGAACTTCCTACATTGCCCCATCACTATAGCTTAATTCCAACTTGCTGCCACAACCTCATTTGTTCTATCTGCATTTTTTTTAAATAAATTTTATTTTTCATATTTATGATATGCAACATGATGCTATGGGATATATATAGGTAGTAAAAAGTTACTATAGTGAAGTGAATTAACATATCCATTATCTCACATAGTTACCCCTCCTTTTGTGGCAAGAGCAGATAAAATCTACTCATTGAGCAGGAATCCCCCATTCGGTACAATTCTATTACCTGTAGTCTTCATATTGTACATCAGATCTCTAGACTTATTCATCCTACATACCTGCTACGTTGCATCCTCTGACCGGTATCTCTCCATTTCCTATCCCTGACTCCCTGACTGTGTCCCTGATAACAACCATTTGATCTCCATCTCTATATATTTGATTTTTTTTTAGATTCCACATATAAGTGATATCATGCAATATTTTTCTTTCTGTGTCTGGCTTATTTTACTTAGTATAATGTCCTTCAGGCTCACCCATAATGGTAGATGGCAACATGTTGTTCTTCTTTAGGCCTGAATAATATTCCAGGGTATATGTATACCACAGTTTCTTTATCCATCCATCTGTCAACAGACACTTAGGTTGTTTCCATATCTTGGCTGTTATGAAGAATGCTGCAGTGAGCATGACACACTACCATGTTCATTGCAGCATTATTCACAATAACCAACCTATTCTTATCTTGTTGGACACTTATCTTACCAAGTATGTCTTCATTTCAAGGTCCAGATTTACCCCTAATTTTGAAGTTGATGAGAGATTTCCATTTTTAGGTTTTTCATTAAAAAAAAAATACAGTGAAGCATAGTTTTCTCCAGCTCTAGTTGTTTAGGCAAGAGCTAAGCTTCTCCACCATAGAAAAAAGACACATAGTCCATTGTTTAATTAACATTACCTGTGTGTACTGCAATTAAGGCTGTTGAGGCAGAAATAACTTTATGAAGGTTTATTGAGAACTAAGGGTGAGGATCAATCCAGGAAACACAAACCAACAAAGGTGGGAAGTGATTCAAGTCTATTATAAGCTGAAAGATTTTATGGAAAAGTTTGGGAAAAGATTTAGTATCAGAGTTGTCCCATTTTCATTGGTGGGTAAAATACAGAAGTTTAACCATTGGTTATAGATTACAGCACATAAGCAAAAAGAAGTCTATGTGCAGGAAAGCTTCTACATGTAGGATGATGCATTGGCTAATCTTAAAGATAACCTGGAACTTACATGAACTCTTTAAGAACAAGATGTCCAACCTAAGTCATGAGGCCCCCGTTCAAGGCAATTGATGTTTTTTAGGTAACTGTTTGTGTAGCTTAGTCAGCTGCAAGTCATCACCTGCATATGCTTATTAATCACTATTATTTAATATAGTACATAAAGGTTCTCAATAAGAACATACAGTTTTGAATGAATGATACATCATTAGATACCTATTCTTCTCTTGAGGGTTTCTTCTAAGTGAAGAGAGAATATATAACTAAGGAATTCAGTATCAAGTATTTTGTTTATACCAATAAGCTTTCTGAATTATATGTTTTGTTAGGTTGCTTTTTTCTCCCCTATCTTCGTTATATCAATGAGCCAAAGCCAAACCAAACTGAGTTATTTAAGGAGTGAAACCCACAATTCTAGTTAAATAAAATGCACCTGACCAAAAAAAAAATAAATAAATAAAATAAAATAAAGAACTGCAGTGAGGAGGGAACTAAGATGAAGGACTAGGAGATCTACATACAACTGTTTCATCATTCTGTGTGAAAATACTGAGAGACACAAAAAAGCAAATATTCTTTCAGCAAGCAACCACAGAATCCAGCTAGTGACACATCCTGATTCATAGATAATAAAACTTAAAAATATCTACTTTGCAAAATCCTTTCTTGTTCCACATAAGACTGTTCACTGCCTCAGTGATTTCTGAAGTGTCACTGGTTGATAGGACCATTGTGAATTGGCACTGGACCAAGACAGCTGGCCATGTCTATTACCTGGAGGCCACTTGAATGTTACAAGAACAGCAGACCTGATGTTTCTGGATTCCTACCACATGGTGCAGCCATAAATGTATGCAATGAATTAGATGAAACATGTTTTATAGGCTAGTTCCATTTGGCCATGTTTATAGAGAACAGTCACAGGAATGTTGCATGAGAAAATACGTGAAACAGATTATATTTACTGCATGATATTGATGAAGCAAGAGTTAAAAACATATCAGCCTAAAATAAATAGCAGTTTAGTCAAATGTCTTAATGCCTTTATCTTCTGATCACATATTACTTTAACCAACACAGTTGACAAAATAGTTGCTACACATTAGATATATATATAACTCAATTATATTAAATTGCCAATATTCTTTTAGGAATAAAATCTGTAATTTGGAAAAACACACGAGTCTTTATTTCTAAACAACTCTTTCAGATGATAGTATTAAAATGCGTTCATAACTAAAATGCTATCTTTCCACTCAAAAAAAGGTTCAATTGTATTTTATCATTTTAGTGAGGGAATGTTATCCATCACACTAAGGAGCTATTTACTGAAACAAAGTTCAAAGGATCTCTTAGAGAACAGGATTCCTTCTTTTAAGAAGAAACAAAGTTTCAAATATTTGACAAGATATGTATTCTAGGAAATATTTCTCATATGTGCTAATTTAAATAAATAATAAAAGAATTTATACTGAAAGAGAAACAATCTATGATCTACAATGTCAATAAGAACAAAGCATTTTGAGATGTCCCAAATATAAACATAAATAAGGCAAAGGCATTTATTATTGAAATATAGTAAAGATTACATTTTCAAGACTTTGTTTACCAGTTGATAATTTGAAATCCATTAAAAAAAAGTTACTGTCAATCTTTAAGCATTCAAGGGCCAGCCTGTGGCTCACTCGGGAGAGTGTGGTGCTGATAACACCAAGGCCACGGGTTCGGATCATGTATAGGGATGGCCGGTTGGCTCACTGACTGAGTGTGGTGCTGACAACACCAAGTCAAGCGTTAAGATCCTCTTACCAGTCATCTTTTAAGAAAAAAAAAAAAACTTTAAGCATTCTAGTTGGAATATAAAATTTGTCATCACATGCTCCTTCTTGTGGTTTTTAATACTAATAGGAAATATCACAAGCTTTTTAGCTAACTTTCAAATTCTAACTGTCAAGAAAATTATTTTCTCGATTGGAAAATAACCTAATTATTTAGGAGTACAATGGCATAATATGTACATGACATTTTTTGAGAATAGTAGGCTACAATCAACATTAATGAGCAACTCCTGAGGGCCTTACTAGTAAAAAAAAAAAAAAAAAAAAAAAGGTCAATGGTTTGTTACAATTTACCCTTACTAAGAGACCTAAGATCTATTCTATCTTTCAGTAGAAAGGAACACAAGTCAGTGCAGGAAAGACAGAAAGAAGAAAGAAAGGAAGGGATAAAAAGAACTAAACATTTATTGAAAAAGCATTTATATATCAACATTTATTATTTTCCTTTCTCAAACACCCTTTACTTCAAATATTGTCAGAATAAAGCTTTTAGAGTTTATGCCTAGATTTCACTGGGATTAATGAAGACTGCAATCAAAAGTGAAACTTTCTGGGCCGGCCCCATGGCTCACTCGGGAGAATGTAGCACTGGTAGCTCTGAGGCTGCGGGTTCGGATCCTACCTATATAGGGATGGCTGGTGCGCTCACTGGCGTGGTGCAGACCACACCATGCCGAGGGTTGTGATCCCCTTACCAGTCAAAAAAAAAAAAAAAAAAGTGAAACTTTTTCATCTGTCAAGATTGCAAACTAATTTGTTGAAAAATCAAAATAAATTCATTTGAGTATGTTTGGTATCTGACTTAAACCATAAACTTTATTAATGTTTTGTTAAAATTATAACAATGACAACAACAATAAGAATAATGAAAGACAGAGATATAATGTGTACTCAGCCAGTTGGTTGTATTGGAGGCTTTCAATTTCTCTTTTATAATGAACCTATGGAATATTTGGTAATTATTAAAGCAACTAGCCAAAACAATTCTCAAAAGAGATTTATAAATAAAATGTTTCTGTAAATTTTCAAGAGTTAACAGTATTGTACTGCCTTTATTTTATAGCAAAGAAGTTATTTTGGACTTTTATCTGATGAGGCTGACTACATAACAAAAGGGCCAATTCATCTGACTACTTCATTTCTGATCACATTTAAACTGCAGCATCTTTAAAATAGTGAGTTTTCTATTCTACTAGAGGCTAGAGTAAGGGGATGAAAGGAAATTTACTTTTTTTTGAGCCTCTCAATGCTAGTTGGGTGCCTTACATAAATTATTCTACTTATCCCTCCAGAAATCCCTCAGGTAGGCAAGAATTCTTAACTCTTTTAACTTAGCAGGAAACTTTAGCTCACACAGTTCAGTTATGAAAAAGGGATTCTGTCTGTCCCTAAAGGCCATGTTCTATGTTATTCTCTCTCATTTCTTGGTATTTTTCCTTGAACTGCCTGTCACCTTTTGTCACCTGGGTGACTCCTTCTCGTCCTTGGTGTCTATGATACCGATATCTGTCACTTATCAAAATCTTTTGAATTCGTCTCCCCCAGTATGCTGGGAGGTCCTGAGGAGGACAGAAGTCTTGTCTCTGCTCACCCTTGGGTTCCCAGCCTTGCCAACAGTGCCTGATACATGGTAAAAATTCACCAGATGTCAACAGAACTAACCAAAATCCCTTCCTCTGTCTTGTGCTTTTCCTTTAGAGAGCTAAAACTCTGAATTTGAACTTGCTTTACCAAGTCGATCCTTCATTATGTTTGGTTTTCACTTCAGAAAGTCAGCATAACATTTTAGCTGTCACACAAAAATGTCATGATACAAAGTAATGACAGAGTGTAAAGTTTCTTGGGATCTTGTTATGACGCGAAGGAAAGCTGATGTAGTTCACAGTTTGTTGTTTTAATGGGTTCTTTTTTCTTATTGAAAGATAATTTATTATACATATTTGTGGGGTACAAAGTTGACTATCAAATAGTTGTGTACAAAGCGTGATGGTCAAATCAGGATAGTTAGCTTATTCATCATTACAATACATAATCATTCTTTGTATTCATGAATCAATTTCTTTTTTTTTTCCTTTTTGTCTTTTTCCGTGTCCGGCAACGGATCGCAACCCTCAGTGTCGCCCCCGTACCGGACCAGGACCGGCAACGGGATCGCAACTCTCGGCGCTGCCCCCGCGCCTCGCTCAGCCAGTGAGCGGAACCGGTCTGTATGTGGGATCCAAACGCGGGAGCGCCACCGCGCTTCCCAAGCAGCGCACTATAGCAGTGCGCCACCAGGCGGCCCGCATGAATCAATTTCTCATTAATTTCTCATTAACCTCCCTCCCTCTGCCCCTCCCCTCCCCTTTTCTACCTCTAGTAACCACAGTTCTGTTTTCTCCTTCTAAAAGTTCAATGTATTATTGTGATTGTTATTTCGTTCTCTCTCTCTCTTTTTTGTTTATTTATAAATTCAGTTCCCTTTATGAATGAGGACATGAGGTATTTCTCTTTCTGCATGTGGGTTGTTTCACTTAGCTTGATTTTCTCTAGGCTCATCCATGTTGCTGAAAATGGCAGAATTTCATTCTTTTTTATGGCTGAGTAGTATTCCACTTAACACAGGGACATACAAACGTTTGTAAAAAGTGTGGATCTGTACATATATGGAGGGATATCACATTTAACAGTAAATTAAGTTTTAGTGCTTAAAAAAAAAAAAACTGCTGTTTTTAATCTAGGCAACAGACAATAGAAGAAAGGGACAAACACCTGGAGCTCATTTGGGTGAGGCCTCTTGGAGGGCGGGGAGAGCAGGGTGTGAAAGCGCAGCAGTTGTTAACTGGATTATGCTTCTCTCCCTGGTATGAGTGGAGAGAATTCTGACTCCTGAGCAGCTCGCTGCACATGACCAACAATAAAGTGGTAAATTACATCTAGATCAGACATTCTAATCCTACTTTCCCTTTTGTGCTGGAGAGAGCACAGAAATGTTTCCTTCCAAAGACAGAAGTGAGAGGGGGAAAAAAATCTTTCCTTCCACGCATGGTAGTAAATATTTGAGGAAGTTTAGGAGCAAATTGATTTTTAAAACAAACAAAAACAGAACACCCTTTCTATGCATTGTCCAGGGTCCTCAGAGGTACACTGAGCAGGTTAGCGAATGCTATCTCAGGATCTGAAAAAACAAAAACAAAAAAAAATAAAAACTAAAAGCCTCGGTTTCTTTTGTCTCTATGCCTTCCCCAAACTGACATTTATTTCAGGGAGCCCTGTGGGCAGAACAAACAAATTCAGAGCCACAAGTGCCCAAGGACAAGCATATTCTAGTCTCGGTAGAAAACTTCCCAACAATCTGAACTCTCTCTGGGGAAGTAGCATTGATGACTGTAGCCAATCTGGCTCTATACCCAAAATCTCCATTTGGCCTAGATAGAGTGAGTTTTATTAGCCTCTCTAATACCACAGAAGGTCATCCAAATTATGTTTTTTACTATAATTAGCTCACCGCACAGCCATAATATATTCTAGTTGCAGCACACAGTCCTATTTGAAAAGGAATGAAATTCTTTTGTAATTCAAAAATATCATAAAAACTACTTTCAATGTGATTCTTAATACAAAAAGGACAGTTATCAGTATAACTGAGGGCAGGCACATGGACATAAACGATGTCTTTTGGAAAAATATTGGAACATAAAACTTTATATGAACCATATATAAAATTTATAAGCAATGTAACTGGGGAGAATGCATACTATATATGGATCACCCTAGAAACACTGATTGTCAAAATAACTAACTATTTGGCTCTCATTTAATCTAAGGTATTAATATTTTCAACAGCAAGAGTCAACCTTTAAATGTTTTGGGGTTCCAATAAAAGACATATTTTATGGCTTATGCCCATACATATCTTGAGGCATGAAGAGAAAGTATCCTTTTTAACATGTTAAAGAAGAAAAATTAAATATGTTAACATGCTTTACAAATTTTTTAAAAATTTATAGGCTACTACTGATCTTCATCTAATGCTGGTCAGACTGCAGAAGAACTGTTATCATTTTGATTCCCTTATACATATCAAAATGAGCTTTTCATACTTCAGCAATATTACCACTTATTAATTATAATGAAATGAATTAGATTAATTAGCACAGTACAAAAATGTCAGAAAAAGATGTAGACAGAGATAGGTGAATACTCTTGTGCCTCAAGAATTCTATTAAGTTAATAACAATAATATGGTATAATTATTGAGTGGGTTCTTATATACCATAGAGTGTGCTGAGTTTGTCATATAGATTATCCTATTTAATCCTCACAACATCTATGAGATAGATGTATTATTATGTTTGTTTTCCCAGATAGGAAAAAAAGGGGGTAAAAGGCTTAGAGAGTTTATGTATTCTGTCTGGATTCTCCGAGCTAGTAAGTGGTACACCTGGGTTTCAAACCTTGGTAATATGACTAATATAAACAGCTCTGCATAGTTTTGATATATAGCTTATTTTAGAGGCAGACAAAAGTAAGAGGCTTTTATTAGGTACCACAAGGGAACGACACAGAAACAAGCGACAGTGAGTGTATTTGGAAGTAACTGCACTTAACTCTCAATAATAATGTCATCTTCTTTGGCCACTGAATTATTTAACTGGGTCATCCCAGCTTTAGTTCTTCAGTTCCTTTGCCATTGAATGTTTTGTAGTCAACCAGTTTTATGTGATTTTTGTTCACAGATGTAATCAATGTGTTTTCTGTTACCTACCCTGTCTCATTAAATATCTGTTGCTCTGATTTGATTGGATGTTAGTATATGCCTTTATGTGAGTTTACTTTCTCCTCCAAGAAGACTCAATTTAGTTTAATATTTAATACTTTCACCCATTCAGGCCAGCAACCCTGCCATATTCCCTGATCAATTCATTCTTCCACTCTGCACATGTTTTCCTCAAAAATCTCTACTGTCTTTAACTTCTGACATTTTGGACCTCTCCACCACCACCATCCCCCTCACCATTCATTTTCAGCAGAGTTCCCTTCATACTTTATTGGAAAATCGAGCAAACTTTCAGTCACACAATTCTGCCTACATCTTTATCCATTCCTTCCTTCTTCCCCCAGTTATAACATGTAAGTGCCATACCTTTGCTTATGGAAGGTACATTTTCCTTTCTCTCTCATGTGCATCATTCTCTTTTGAGGGAAGAGAGAAGGAAACCAAAGGAGGTGGATGTGAGGTCAGTGGGGAGGAGCTCGGCCTCTCTCCTGCCTTCATCCCTCCAACTCCACCACCACATCCCCACCCTACCCAGGGAGATGCTTCTCATACCAGAGACCATTAAAAAAGATTTCTTTCTTTCTTTTTTTCCCCTGTTGCTTTCTCACTAGAAAGATGACATAAAAGGACAAAACGGATCACAAAAGAAACACCCAACCTTTTTTTTTTAATCTACCCAACCTACAGAAAATGAAGCTTTTTCATCCCCTTTGAATTTTATGTCCTTGGAAATATTTTAAGTTAAAAAAATTCCAGTGGGCATTTTTGATTCCTCATTTTGCTTAATTGCTAAATATTGCATGGTCTTTCTTCCTGTTGCTTTGGAATCCACACATGCTCCAGGTTTTCTTCCCTAATTGCCCTTCTCAGGATCCTTTCAAGCTTCTCTCCTCCTCCTGACACTTTTTAATGTCACAGGACCTTGCTTCTAATCTCTCAGTATACTCTCTGCCTAACCCATTTCATCCCTGTCCATAACTTCAAATGCCGTCTCTGTCAATGACTTCAACTGGCAGGGCCAGTTCTAAAGTGCAGAACCCTTCGGGAAACACAGAAATTGGTACTCATTAAATATATGTTAATCAAATTTGTAATTGTAGAGTTTTAAACTGCATGAAATTAAACAAATTAACATTCCTCAGATAAAAACTGACTCAAATCAATCTTTTATTTCTTTAAGAAAAATAAAGAAACTTTGCTTTATCTCTTTACTATTATTATTTGTACCATCTATTTTGACTTTGCAATGAAAACATGCAATATGTATATATATAAAGGCATTCTGGATATCTATTATCATTACCTTGAGTTTATGACCTTGAAAGATACTGTATTTACATTAAATAAAACATTTTATTATTTGAAATCTAATTGGCTAATTATTTCTTTGAAATCTTCAGTGACATTCTATTAATGATGTCTTAAGAGCTTGCTCACATTTTAACCAATATCCGTATGAACAAAATTTTTGTGACAAACTGGTTACACTGGAAGATACTGGGCTGAGAGAACAGTGTGGAAACGCTTTGTCACACAGGTAACATATTTCTGGCAATATAAAAATCTGAATATCAGTAATATGTCATGAATTTTGAACTTCTGATTACTTAGAAGAGGCTGTGGCTGAGCTGAATCAAAGCACTAGAATCAAAAAGTGTCAAATGTTTGGGATGACTAATGCGGGCCACAGACATCATAGGAAGGTTAGCTACTGTTAATGTTAGAGCCAGTGGGGGTCATAGCCCCATACCAAACCGCTTCTTGAAGCACTGAAAACAACCTTTGGTCACCCGGATAGGTCTTTCCACAACAGCACTAGTCTTCAAACTTATTGTAACCTCCTAAACTAATTTTATAAAATTATGTACCCTTCAAACATTTTGATATTGACATTGAATTATTTTTATGCTCAATTTAAACAGCACATGATATGAATTGTAGCACACTAAAAATATTGATATTTTGGAATAAAAATATTACATAATTCTTTTAATGTTTCTAGAATAATCTAAATGCTACAGAAAACTACCTGAATAGGATCTTATCTACAGCTGGAAGTTTTACCTCAGTCCTGTTTCTTTTTGAACTCATATGTCCCTCCCCCCTGAATTTTATCTTCGTGTAATAATTTTTATGCTTGAAAGTCTTTTTATTGATCACATTTCTCCAAAACAAAAATATGTCTCTAAAAATGATATTTTAAAAAATTTCCCTGTGACCACATGACTCTAAGTGTAAAAAAAAAAAGAAAAAAAGTCATCTGGGTTGAGTTATAATTAAAATTATTAGAAGGCCATGATTATTAAAACAAACATTTTAAATTGTGACAAATAATTATTAAACAAAGATTACAATTAGTGAAAATGAATCTCTTAATGAGATAAATGGATTTGGCTTTTTCCCATTTATTTCATGTATTCTATGAATGACTATTACTTCCTGCTAAAAGGAAACATGGCCCAGCATCAATTCTCTGTTTTATTTTTATTGCTAGAACTGTGGAGATTCTTTGTTCACATAAATAAATAGATGGAAATAGAAGAAACTCCTTCCATTATAGCAATATCATTCAAGTCCTTGAATTCCTCAGTTATATGCCAAAAGTCATTGATCTTTCATCGAAAATTATTTTAATCATATATCACCTGGCAACTCAATTAGACCACTCTGCAATTTTGCTTAAAGTAAACCACCTGACTTGAAAATAGATTTGTTACCCAATCAGAGCCATTCCATTTGTCAATACCATCGCCAAACAAATTCTCTCTCTCTCTCTCTCTCTATTTTTTTTTTTTTTTTTTTTTTTTTATCTTCAAAGCTCTCTTAGTTCATATGCCAATGGAAAATCCTCATATAACCCCAGGGAAATGCACACTCCGGTTTAAAATCCACTAAACAACAGAGCAATGGTAAATGTATATTACATTTATATATGTTCAGTACTCCTAAAAATGTACAACAGATCATAGAGTAGATCTGTATTAAACACCTTTAAATGAAAGATAATCCCCCAGGGATCTTCCTATTACCATCAGCAAACACACACCCACAACCGCACCCACCCACACACACACACACACACACACAGATTTATGGTTCAAATGTCTATATTAATTAATTCAGTCTTAATACAAAGCATGTAGGAACGCTCCAAAGAATGCCATTACTTGTTTTATCTTCTCAGCAAGACTGTATTAGCCAAACAAGGTATTGCATTATTGGCAATACCCATCAATCCATTCATTTATAATGTTTGGAAAATAAGTAGGAGATTGATTTCTTTAGTTGGGTCCTAATCAACAGAAAATTGGCTCAATTCTAAACAGTGTTTTCTGACTATGAATACCAACATGTCTTGAAGAGTTACAGGGAATTATTAAGACACAAACCAAGTACTGGAAGTACTCAGCAGTTTCACAGCCTTAGGAGGCTGCAATCTGAGGCTTTCCTAGTTCTGTGGTGAATCTGTGGAGCTAACAGAAACAGATATATTCACTGTATCTAAGAGTACCGTCAAGCTGCTACTGTCCTCTTATGTAGAATATGACTTCCTATCCCCAAATAAAAACCAATAAATGTGTGGTGATTTTTACTTGTGGAATGTACAGCCCTCATGAAGGATTATTCTGGGTTTGTTTTTAGCACATATTTATCATGAGATTAAATTGCATGAAAAAAATTCATTTATTAAGAATGAAAAGGGAAGAAAGTAAGAAATAAAAGAGTACCAGAGTTAAAAGGCAACCAACAGAGTGGGAGAAAATATTTGCAAAATATACATCTGACAAAATATTAATATCCAGAATATATAAGGAACTCAAACAACTTTACAGGAAAAAAACAAATAACCCAATTTAAAAATGGGCAAAGGATCTGAATAGGCATTTCTCAAAGGAAGATATATGAATGGCCAACAGACACATAAAAAAATTGCTCAACATCACTCAGCATCCAGGAAATGCAAATCAAAACCACACTGAGATAACACTCCAGCTAGGATGGCTAATATCCAAAAGACTGAGAATGATAAATACTGGCAAGGTCGCAGAGAAAAAGGAGCCCTCCTACACTGTTGGTGGGACTGCAAAATGGTGCAGCCTTTATGGAAAATGTTTTGGAGGTTCCTCAAACTATTACAAATAGATCTACCATATGACCCAGCTGTCCCACTGCTGGGAATATACCCAGAGGAATGGAAATCATCATGTTGAAGGGATACCTGTACCCCAATGTTTTTGCAGCACTATTTACAATAGCCAAGAGCTAGAACTAGCCCAAATGTCCATCATCAGATGAGTGGATATGGAAAATTTGGCATATCTACACAATGGAATAATACTCTGCTATAAAAAAGAATGAAATACTATCATTTGCAGCAACATGGATGGACTTAGAAAAAATTATATTAAGTGAAATAAGTCAGGCACAGAAAGAGAAATACCACACATTCTCACTTATTTGTGGGAGCTAAAAATAAATGAATAAACAAATGGGGGGGGCGGAGAAGAAGACACAACAATCACAATTCCTTGAACTTGTTAAGACAAGTGAACAGATATGGTGTTGATGGGTGGGAGAGGGGAAAGGGCGGGTTGAGGGAGGAATTGGTAAAGGGACACGAAAATCAACTACATTGTGTATTGATAAAATAAAAGAAAAAGAAATAAAAGTACATAGTGCTTCCTGGGCACTAACATCATGTGCAAAAGGGATTACATATTTAGTTTATAAGTTGTTGTCTTTCTATGCTTTTTTCTATTTCTTCCATAGGAAGTAAATGAAAGTTGATTTCCCTTCTCCAGTCAATACCTTTATACACTATACCAAATGAAAAGCTATACTCACATATATATGAGTATGAAGTGAAGTAGTGATATCCTTCTCATCCCTTGTTTCAAAATCACCTTAAAATGTGACAGTCTGTTCGCCATTATTACATGCTGGGGTAGGAAGAGTTCTAAGATGATCTCCAATGACCCACACCTTTGTTATAATCATCTCCATCTTTGGTGTGAGTGACTCCTATAAATATGATGGGCCAGCACTCCTGTGATTAGGTTATATGGTACAGCTGACTCTAAGAAACTGTAATTATCATCAGTGGGACTTAGCCAATCATGCGAGGAGGGGAGGGAGGGAAATTCTCTGTACTGGCTATGAAGAAGGAAGGGTTCACAGGCAAGGAATGCAGATTATTTCTAAAAGCTGAGATCAGCCCCAACTAACAGCCAGAAAGAAAATGAGAACCTCAGCCCTACAATTGCAAGGAACTAGACTGCCACTATCACATGAGCTTGGAAGAAGACCTGCACTCCTGATGATCATACAGGATGGCAAATGCATTTATTTTAGCCTTGTGAGATCCAAAGCAGAGAAACCACCTGCATCAGCCTAGACAATAAGCAGGTGTTTTAAGACACTAAGTTTGTGGTAACTTGTTATAGAGCAACAGAAAATTAACATATGCATTCCATAAACAGATCATTAGGCAAATTCCAACACCTTCAAAAAGTCTGAAAGGGCACTACCCTTCTACCTGTCCAACATAATGTTTGCATTGTCTACTATTTTGGGCCCTATACTGTGAACACTAGCCCTCTAAAATGAAAAAAAAAAAAAAAAAAAAAAGCTAATTTGGTGGAAACAGAAATCAAGCTGCATACATTTGACAAATAATTTAAGAGACCAATCCTTGACTTCTCTATTTATCTACTGATCCTTTGAAATATGAATGAACTATACACTTTGCTCATATAAACATTGCCTCATTTAACTGCCATGACTTTATGATGCCATAGCTACAGTCTCATTTCACAGATGAGAAAACTGAGAATTTTATGAATTCAAGTTTATCTTTAATATTTAATATAACCTTATATCCCTCTTATATAGGAGTATAGTTAAACTGTCTGTCCACCAAAGATTCCATCATTCTCACTCAGCACATAACACACTTCAAATAACCCCGACAACCTCACCAACAAATCAGTCAATGAGTGAGAAATCTCATTCTTAGTTCTTGACTCAGTTCTTTGGAGTTGTCCATTTCAGTGAAGTTGGCCCTTACTTTTCTGCTAGACAACTTTGTTTACACATTGAAGATGTTAACGGGCCAAACCTTCCTAGAGCAGTTATGTATTTCAGACTCATATGCACATGGGAACCACCTGGGAGCGTTAAAACATTTAATGTCTGGGTCTTAATACTAGAGATAATGATCTAATTGGCCTGAAGTGGAGCTTGGGCATCAATTAAAAAAAAAAAAAAAAATTCTCCAGGTGATTCTAACACGGAGCCAATCAGTTGAGAGCCACTGATCTAGAGTTGGCTCACACCTTGGGAAGGGATTACAGAGATTACTAACTGGACTGCAAGCAATAGGAAAGGGTAACACCAGCAGTAGATTACCGGGTCTTGCTTTTTGCCCCAAGATACCTACCTGGGAAGCCAAGGCCAAAGAGGAAGAGTTGGGAAAAAAAAAAAAAAAAAAAGGTTTGCTAAATGTTTTACAGTTGTGTTGCTACAAATATTCCTGTGGGCCCTACTACAATTGAGGTCTAATTTTAAAAGATTTGCAGTATTGCTTTATTTAAGGTTTCTTAAATAGCCTATTTAAAAGAAGTATCTTCATTTCCTAAAATCACTGTTTGTATTCATCTCTTACAATTTAGCTTAATATATAACATTATCTTTTTGTTTTAGGCTTCAACTTGATTCTCAGCTTTTGTTTTTCTCATTTTCCTGTAGTCTATTTAAAGTGTTTCCTTATTTTTTCTTAGTTTGTGATAATTTTAGCTAGTTTTTTAATTACTTGTAAGTGTGAATATCTTCACTAACAAAAGATAAATTTATAAAATTGAAATTAAATTTGCATATATAATCCCAACCCCAAAGGTAACAGCACCCTCTATTACACTCCATTCATACCTAACTTTCTCAGTTCTTGAATACATTAAGTCTCCATCCTGCCTCTAGGCTTTCTTAGCTGTTATTCTCTCTGTACTAAATAACCCTTTTCCTGGTTAATTCTGCCTTCCCCTTCTGGTTTCAGCTTAAACATCAATTTTTCAGAAAGGTCTTCTCGGATGTTTAGATTAGGGGTTTGCCACCATTTGCAACCATTGCAACCTAAATTAAAACTAAGTATACCTTAAGCCAACACAGGACATTTTTACTTACTCTTTAATAGGTCCTTTTCACACTGTGTTGTGTGCTTAGTGCATAATTGGGATTCACTAAGTACTTATTGGATGAAGGAATGCTAATAGGCTAATAGTGTTGTATGTATCTGAATATTTTGATCTTTGAATGCATACAAGTATATTTATAAATGGGAAGACACCATATATATATATACATATATATATATATAGTATTTATTTTCATTTAACAGTAAGTCATGTACCTTTGCAGGCCATTATATGTAGACCTGTCTTGTTTTCTAACTTTATAGGATTCCATTTTTTTGTTTGTACTCTACTATATTAAACAATTATCTTGATATGATTTTTTCCAGTAGAAACTTATGCTGCAAACAAGATCCTTGTACATACATATGTGCTCACCTGTACATTTATTTTCTTGGAGTCTTTCAGGTGAGGTCATTAAGTCAAAAGATTTATAATAAATTTTAATTTTGACACATTTTGCCAGATTTTTTTCCAGAATATTTTTCAAATTTATACTTCCATCTGTAATGTATCTTAATTTTTTATCTTTATATTTTTCTTATTGAATGTTAATGCTTATATTTCTTTTATTTACTACTATAAAAAGTCCCATGTTTATCTTAATCAATACATAATCAACTGCTATGAATCACTCGGTAGTGAACAAGATGATTCATTTCACAAAACTGTAAGAACTGAATAGTGCAAAATAATTCCCTAGGTCAAAATTTTAAATCTTAACTCATCTATTGAATTGATGAGAGAGAACTGAATGATAGTAATAGCTTTCCTGTGAATGTCCAGTGCTTAACCTGAACTCAAGACAGCAAAAATCCTCAGGATCTGAGATCAATTTACATGTATAGAAGGCAAACAGTTTCAAAAGTGTGTGTACAAAAGAAAAATAAGAAGGTAGGTCCAACATCATATTTTTTATCAAAAATGAAAAAGAAAGAAGAAATTTTGATATTATAGTGTGGGTCAGGGTTACATTTCAGAATCATATGTTTGATGCAAGTTGATGTAAGCTAAAATAGCATGCCATTTCGCACATTTTCCAAAGTCTTGGATGTTCATAGATGTATACACAGAAGTTTGAGTATAATTAATACTAAAAGAAAACAAAGCAAGAACAAAAGAATTAAGAATTAATAGGAGTAGCAATAACAGCAATAATAATAATAATAATAATAATACAACCTGAATGGAGCATATCTGATAAAATATTGGTTCACCTTTATTTCATACTAGTGGCAAATTTACAAAAAAAAGAAAAAGAGCCTTGATGAACAACTGCATAAAATTTTGAGAGTTTAATTTATAAGAGAGTATTCCAACATTTAATATTGTGGCCAGCAGATATATCCTCACCTATTTACTACCCTAACTTGTTTCAGACTAGGAAGTACCAGATGATATTTAGGGGGCAGCAAATACCATGAATATTTGATAATTAGGCAAGAGGTTGGAGGTAGTGGGAAAATAGGGAATATAAGGAAATC
The DNA here is from genome assembly GCF_000696425.1 of Galeopterus variegatus. NCBI lineage: Eukaryota > Metazoa > Chordata > Mammalia > Dermoptera > Cynocephalidae > Galeopterus > Galeopterus variegatus. Next base: position 166,400 of record NW_007727536.1, read on the forward strand.
CTTATTATTCCAGGCATCATTCCCTTTTGAGATTAAGAAGTTAAGAGTGGTGTTAATGGAAAACATTAACAGATATAATAATGCTTATGATACCAGATGTGGTGGAAGACAAGACATAGAAGTCAGGGTGTCTCTCTCTCTCACTCTCTGCAGACATAGACTTGTATGATTGGAAGGACACTGTATCCCATTCAGTTCAAGATCACTAATAAACTCTCATCAGAGTTCCATCTAACATATCTGGCCCAAGGCCATCTGACTAAGCCATGTCTCCTCCCGGTGACAGGAGTTCACTGCTCGCCAGGCAGCCCATTCATTCCAGACACAGCCCCAGCTGTGCCAGAGAGCTCTTTCAACTCTTTCCTAGACATCTCAATAAGAAAGTCCCACAGGCGTTCCCAAATCAATCTGTCCAAATTTAAAGTCATTTTATTCCTTGCTGCAAAACTGCTCCTTTTCCTAAAATGTTCCCTGTCATAGTTAATAGCCCTACTTCTCTGCCAAGCTAGACCTTTTGGCATTATCTTTGATCCACTCTCCCCCTCCACCCCCAGCTTGGCACATAGCAGGGACTGAAAAACAATATGTAAAGGAAAAGAAGGGAAAGAATAGAGGAAAGGAAGGAGAGAATAAACAGGGGAGGGAGAGAGAAGAGGAGGATGGGAAGGAGAGAGATTCTTTCAATTGTGTGGTTTAATTGAGGCCCAAATTCACTGGTCATGCACATCTATTTTTTATTAGATTATTGCAGTAGCCTTTTAACTTGTCTGCTGCCACCTGTCCACCATTCCCTTGTCTCTCAAAACTGTTATCTTGCTATCAAATTTATCTTTGTTGTACAGTATCTTTTTTTTTGTTTTGCAGCAATGATCACCTCTGCTTTAAAAATGCACGTGTACTTCTATTTTATATTTTATTTTATTTTTATTAGCATATTCATTGTTACAAATCATACTTATTCTTTATACCCTTATTCAATTGCTTTCCTTCCTCCTTCCCCTCCCCCTTCCCCTTTCCTCTCCTCCCTCTAATAACCATAGATTTGTTCTTTTCATCTGATAAGATTAACTGTTCCTCTGTTGGTTTGTTGCCTAGATGATCCGTCCAGTACTGAGACAGGCGTGATCAAGTCTTCCTGTATTATCATAAATCAGATACTTCTTGTATTACTCCGGAGTGTGTTTTGTGGAGAGAGAGAGGAGGAGGTCCCTTTCTTTTTCTTTTTCTTTTTTTTTTTTGTTTTGTTTTGTTTTGGTCTCCACTGGTGCCTCTCCTTGTGTCAACACAGTTGAGAGTCTAGTGCTCCATCTACACACTGGCAGTGACTGCTGCTATAGAGACTAGCCACTTTTGCTGCAGCCATGGCAATTGCCATGGCTATGGTGGGCTGCCTGCATGAAAATGGTGTTTTTGGTGTGTTCTTTACCTGGTTGCAGCTGAGTTCGGCTTCTCCCAGCTCCACGCCTCAAGCCCCTGGCTGAACTCCAGGGCGGTGGCAGCAGCTTGAAGCTTTTTATTTTTTCAGTAATGGTCACCTCCGCTTTAAAAATGTGCAAGAGTAAAAGTGAGTGGAAAGATTTGTATTCTCTTTTAATTCTATTTTTTCATGAACTTTTTGAAGCACCTCATACTTAATGGAGCTCACTATTTATAAATAATATTCAAATTCCTTAGCTTAATTCGGGTCCTCAAAATCCTATTCTTGGTATGTTTTTACGTTTCCATCTTCTGGCAGCCCCCAAATCCATCCTTTTCCAACCCCCTATTCACTAAAGTCACACAGAGGCTCAAGTGAAATGGAATGGGCCTCCTTGCCACCTTTCTTCATGCTGTTTCACAAACTGAAATATCATAACCCAACTGCTCCCCATCTAAACTCTATGCAGTTAAATCCCTCCTTAATACCCAACCTAAAAGTCACCTTCTCCATAAATCCTTCTTTGACACTTTCACAATTAGGAAACCCCACCCTCTTTGTGCATCTATAGAATATTATTAAGTCTTTTACAGTATTCATTTTAGTCTGAAAGTGATATGCACAATATTAATACAAGCACATAATTTTGCAGTCGAGAAATCCCTGGGGTGTTGGCTCCTCTGAAGGTTGACAGGGGTCTGCCTCTCCTACATCTTTATATCTCCAGCACCCAGGTCAGAGCCAACAACACTTCTGCAAATGACAGGACAGTAACATGGACATTTTTTTTTAATTAAAAAAAAAACACTTTTTATGGTATTAACATTTTTGCTAGACCTAACCTAAAGAAAGTGTTTGAAGCAATTAAAGAGGTATATAGTTTTAACTTGACCGTGGATATATCACAGTACTCCTCACATTTTTAATCAGCACCCCTAAATCATTCTGATATTGACCAACTTCAATAAATGCTAACCTAGCAGGATATACTAATTTGGATCCCCTAAAACTCCCTCCTTACCTTCTGCTCTCTCTTCCTTCTTTGCCTCCCTCTCCCTTCCCACACTCACATCTCAGGAAAACAGTGGGGTTTTGGACTTAACCCTGTTCATTTAGTTCAGTACTCTCTCAACACCCAGCGTTCCCTTATCTCTAAAGCTGGGGACAATTTTTCATCCTCTTGTGACTTTACTCATTTTGCTATTTGAAAAAGCATGAGCCAAATCCTATATTAGAAGTATATTATGAGCTGCAACTCCACAGGCTGCTGTACAGAGTACGCTGGGCCTTACACTCCCTTTCTTGAGGGCATTAAGCTTGATCGCTCTATATGACAGCCAAAGTGACATGAACCAGAAAGTGGCTAACAGAAAAATCTGTATTCATGGAGGACCTGTGCTAAGCCAGCATTCAGCATGGTGGGTGTGCAGAGGTACAAGAGCTCCTGGTAAATGTTTTGTTTTTCCTGGTCACAAAGGTTCTCTCAGTGATCAGAACTGTTCTGGTCTATGTATAATGTTCCACTACTAGATGGCACTATTCCTTTAGCACTGGCTAAAGTGTCTACATAAATTAAAACATTCCCGTACACATGGTCAGGCTCATATGATAAAGGGTTCTTCACCTTTAAGGACAGCACCCTCTGCATAGCATCTATAACTTGTGTGAACAGAGATATGAAGAAAAGGATAAGCAACCAGAAAGGTAACTGAAAGAACGCATAGAACACACCACTTAATCCCAGCATCTCTCTCCCTTTTATTCCATTCTTTTTGGATTCCAGTTCAGCATATGAAAATCAGTTAAGAGATCAGAATTTCTGCAGAAAATAAGTATCCACTAATCGCTTAAATAATTAGACAGATCTGACTCGATCATTCAAAGCCTTTGCTTCTCAAAGACAAAAAATTCATTTTAGTATTCAATTCTTGTTTGGAAGTTAACTCTGTTGCCCTAATCACAGAATGCCTTCCGTTTTGTAATTCTAACGTGGCATTACTCTTGGGCATTAGTGACATGTTATAAACTGCTGGCATTTACAGAGTACTTAGCATTGATACCAGTAAATCAAGACGACATTTCAGCAGCACTTAGGTTTTAAACGTCTACCTCGCTAACCCTGTGTCCTAGCCATTAGTAATGTGTAATTGAAATCTTAATTCTCACTGACTTGGGCAGAGTCCAGCCACTTCAGGAAACAATAATGCTATCTGACATGCATGACCTTTTTGATTAAAATGACTTGTCACTTTTATAAAATGCCCTGTCCATATCTCATTAGCAGCTTCAGAGCCTCTAGTCTTCAAAAAAGATATTTATTTCAGGAGATGCCTAGAAAATTTGCTTTACTCTTGGACGTATTTCTAGAATAATAAAGTATTTATGGTATCTACATGTCATTATTAGCAAGAACAACTCTGGCTTCTATAATAAAACATATTGAAAACTTAGAAATTATAAAAGCACCCCCAAGGTTATAAAAAGTCGATATGAAGATAAAATTCAAATATATTCCCAATTTATTAAGAGCTCTCTGGACATGCAAATGTTCACAAGCTAATTAGACCAATCACTGTCTAATACCAGTATCATAATGTTGACTAACTAACAATTCTGTAGATATTTGTAGGAGATAATTGAATGGCAGTTAAGTCTACAGAAAGAGAGAGAGAGAAAAAAAAAAACATAGACACAAGACTATTTTCTCTACTTAGGTTTTATTGTCTTGTCCTCATTACCTATTCAAACAAGAGTTAAGCTCAGAAGGGTTTTAAGGAGTCACAGAGAACTAAATCTTCATTCTGTAACACATCTCTTTGAATTAATTGAACTTTCTAAAAAGCATGGGGTGATTAAGACCATAACTCAACCTACAGTATAGATAAAGGACAAAATGATGCTGTGCAATAGAATTTTATTTTTAAATTATATTTGTATTTAGTCCTAATCAGCTTCTGACCTTCTTAAATAGTATCAAAAGAAATGGCTAGAGAGATAATTCTCTGGAATGTTGAGTGGCATAACTGCTGCATTTACAGAGGATTTGGGCACTGACATTACTTATTGTCTAACAAAACTAAAGATTTTCAAAATGCTCCAAATAATGGTGAAACCCAAGAAGTCTTAGGACTAGTTCTGTAGGGTAGAAGATAAATAGGTCAGAAATACATGTTTGTGCAAATACATACACCTACACCTTACACACCCACTGCCCTGTGAGATTGGGTCACAATCACTTAAAAATAAATGCCATCACCTTGCTAGCACCTACAAAACAAAGTTACTGTTTTCCAATTACAAGGCTTTGAACTGGTATTGAGATATTTTTTTTTAACACAACCGTTTTTGAGAGTTAGGTATTGCCCAGAGGAAATCAATTGATTTCTTATGCTTCTTGGGGAAAAATTTTTTAAAAGATTAAGAATATGAAAGAACATCTTATATGCTTCTTATGTGATTCTATTAGGCAACAGTCACAAACACAATTGCCCAGGATTTATGCTTGGAAGTGATAAATAATTATATTTGTTTCATCTGAGTATATCTCCTTAGGAAGGGTGAGGTTCAGATCATATTCAAACCCTTGCTCAAATGCAATGATTCTCCAAACCTATAGGATAAAGTCCTAATCCACTGCATACACATGCTTTGTGATAAACTTTTAAAAATAAAACTACCATCTTTAATTAAGAAAACAGTCAGTTCATAACTATTTAACTATGAAGCTAATTGGCCTGATAAATATTGAACACTTTAATTTATTGACAATATATTCTCTTCTGTAGAAGCGAGTCAACCAGTTGAAAATAAGCTTTAATAATGTATATTATATGTCTAATATGTGTGTGTTTACTCACTAATACACAAACATACATATATAATTGTGAACTTTAGAAATTGAAAACAAACAAACCACTTAGTGTCACTTTTCTGTTTTGTTTTTAATTAAGTTGTTCAATAATTTGTTCATCTTCTAGGAGACTATGATAAAGAGAAGTTGCATGTTCAACACTATGTATCCACACAGGTAATTAGGACTAGCATTCACTAATTTGATGGATGAATTTTCACTGAGATCATATTAATAATTAACAGGCTATACTCTACTTATATCCTGCCTCAACATATGAAGTTTAATTGACAACTGCAGGTCGACTTAAAGTTGCATATTCCCATGCCTTTACAGACTCATAATTAAGAGGAAAAGTGGTAAAAATACTAATAACAAATTTAAAATATACTTTAGCCACCTTTGACATTCTCTGGAGTCCCGCAGGCCTCTGGGACTTTTCTCTTTATTGGTAGGAATATATTATGAAAAAATCAACGGAGTCCAATTGCAATTGAACAAGTAAATCTAAGATATATGGTAACCTCTAATGCAAACAAACAAGCAAAAAATAATTCATAAAGGTTAAGCTTTTAAAATAAATGTATATTGGAGATTTAAGTGAAAGGAAAGGGTGTTTCTTAAAGATGCAGAAAAAATAAGTATTAAGCAAAAAGTAGAATTTTAATATTTTAAATTGATACACTTTTGTATTTGCTCATCTAGTATTGCGAGCTTTTCCTCAAAAAACATGAGCTACACTCTTTAACAATTCCCTGCAACACGTTGTCCATCCATGAATTTTGAGGATTTGTTCAAATAAATTCAAATATGAATACATGCTTTCCTCCATGGGGGTTAAGATAAAAGGAGGACAAATGAATCAAGTGTTTGACAGAGAATTATAAGTGATGCATTTTTTTTTTCTGTGCAAGAGATGTACATTCTGAATTTAGGAAAAGTATCTGCACAACCTTTTGTTATTTCTGCTCTGACTGCCCAAGGATGTCTGAAGTGCGAACATGGAAAGGACTGCAGAAATAAGGCTCTCGGGCACTCATTAAATTAACTGCTGGAGAAAGGGCTCTGGATGAGACACAGGTAATTAGTAAGGAAATTAGTCTTATCTGTTAGTTAGCATATTTCTCTTAAATGAGATCTATCTCACAATTCTACTGAGTTATAGCCTCTCTTGATAAAGAGAAGCATTTGGATAAAATGTGACCCTTACAAATACAGTCCCTGTAAGCCTGAACTAGTTTTATTTCTTTTCAATTTTTAAATCACTAATAGAGAGCTGAGTGTGCTGATTTAAATTTAGTATTAATGTTGATGTTAAAATACTTTTATGAGTGGAATACTAATATTCCAGGTCCACATTTCTTTTCTGATTGTTCTAAACTGGAGAAAGTCAGGCCAAGAAAACTGAGGACAGTGTGACACCACCTTTCTCCTTGCCACTTTCTTATCTGTTCCTCTAAAATCTCAGAGAAGGAAATGTACTAATAATGACACTGAAATGATGGAAGAGGGAAAAATTCACAATTGTAATGTTCTTTGTATGCTTTCATTTTTAACTCGTTCTTCTTATAGAATATTTTGCTTCCGATGAAGTTGCATATCAAGGTAGTGTATCCTAATTCTTGGCCATTTATGAATACATGGTGTGTGGTTGTTAATTTTATGTGTCCATTGGAGGATTTTTTGGCTGAGATTACCATTTAAATCTGTGAACTTTGTCCTCCATTATGTAGGTGGGTCTCATCCAATCAGTTGAAGTACAGAATAGAACAAAAAGCCTGGCCTCCCAGAGCAAGAGAGAATTCTCTGGCAGACTGACTTTGGACTGCAATGCAGCACTGGCTCTCCTAGGTCAACAGCCTGTTGGCCCACATGCAGATTTTGAACTCATCATCCCCCATAATCATTGAGCCAATTCTTTATAATAAATTTCTTTCACTATATATATATATATATATTCCTATTGGTTCTTATTATAGTCTGAATGTTTGTGCCCCCCCAAAAAATTCATATGTTGAAATCTAATCACTGATATGATGGTATTAGGAAGTGGGGCCTTTGGTAGGTGATTAGGTCAGGAGCGTGGAGCCCTTATGAGGGGGATTAGAGCACTCATAAAGGACTGGAGACTAGAGTTTGCTTCTTCTACCAGGTAAGGACACAGTGAGAAGGTACCATCTATGAGGAAGCAGATCCTCACCAGACACCCAATCTGCTGGTACCTTAATTTTGGATGTCTCAGACCCCAGAACTGTGAGAAAAAAATGTTGTTGATAAGCCACCCAGTCTATGGTATTTTGTTATAGCATCCCAAATGGACTAAGACAGTTCTATTTTTCTGGTGAACAATGACTAATATGTAGTGTATAGACCAGTAACTTTTCTAAAAACTCTTTCTATAAAAAGATTTTTAAGAAATCTATAAGTTACAGTGCTTCCAAAAGGTCTCCTTGTCCATGAGAATATCTTTTAGTTTTGCTAAATTTACTTATACAGTTTCATATCCACATAGAAATAAAATTCTGTATTTTTTTCATATTTATATGAAAAAATGGAAACATAAATTTATAGATTCCCTGAGTATTTCTATTCCCTTTAAAAGTATATTACAATATTTCTGCAAAACCCAGTTTATTCACCACTTGTTACCTCTTAGTAGTGGATTATTTTATTTTATTCTAGCTGTTTAACCTTATAAAAAGAACTGCTAAGGAGGTGTTCAATATTTTCCCTATTACTTGGAATGGGTTATTGGTGAGACAGGTTAATAACTTTATTTTCTCCTTCCATGTTTAAAAGTTTTCCTCTCCCTTCCTCTTAAAAACCAAACATATGCTAAAGTGAAGTAGCAAATGGATTCAGGTCCAGAAAATTAATTCTTTAATGATGGGTAGCTGCAGAGGTCAAGCATGCTATCATTCCATTATCGTAAGCATTACAAGTGCTTTATCTTCTCTTACCTTCTGCAGGACGCATTCTCTGTGGAGGAAGAGAAAATGTTAATAAGAGGTGTGTAGGCAATACATTTAGTCTTCTTCAAGTTCCATTAGAATTTTCTGTCAGAACTTAGAAAATAGAAGATAATGTCTGCCATGATATCAGTTCCCTTTTGAGAGTCTCCACTGACACACTCGATGTAGCATAATCTTACTCTGTGTTAGCTGACCTTTCTGTGCTAAGAACTTTTTCTGAAAAGCACATTCCTCAATTCAATGGGCAACCTTTTGTCTGCACAAGCAGAAAATTCACACACCGATGTGCCAATACAATAGGCTTACATTTTAACATTGGGTTTTTGTCTCTTGTTAGGCACAGACTCTCACACTTATATCTACAGAGACTACAGCCTCCACTGGAAACTTCATGGCCTCTATCTAATTCACTAAAAGAGGATGCCTGGAAGAACCATGTTAATTTTTATTTTAACTGATGTAGTCATTTCTCCTTGAACATACATAGTTTTAATCTAAAGGAAAAAGAAACACAGCAGGAACTGATAAAGCCTGCTGCTATCCTTACTTCAAAATTTCAGAAAAAAAAAAAAAAAAACTTATTTCTTGACTTTTTCTCATCTTTAAGGGAAAATATCCTTTCAGTTTCACTAATTTTGGTAGGTGTAATGGCACACAGCTTGGGCAGCTGTAGATCCAAACCATTTTTTTGCATCTTATAATGCTTCATAACCTACCTGTTCAATTTCCTTTCTTTATTAGGATGTTCTCATTGTGATCTAATAATATTCTCTATAGATAAATGAATAGGTATTACAGATTCATTTTCATCACTTATATGAAAGCATTTCACTTTCACTGTTCTTTCTTCTTAAAATCTGAAAGTTTAATATCTGTTAGCCATAATATCAAAAGCTCCTAAGAGATTTTTTTCTTCACTAACTTGATTATTAGGATAATCCTCCTTCCTCTACTTTTTTTTTTTTTTATGTTTGGGGTACTTCTCTATTCTAAATAGTTTTTCTTTACTTTTCATGGCATGGATTCATCTATCACAATAGTGATCTTTATAAAGAAAGTTCCCTCCTTTAGTGATTCTCCAAATCTTTTCTGGCCTCAAATCTAACAGAATAGCTTAATTCATAAATATGTGAAACAACAAATAGTACTCCATGAATGAGAACTGTGAACATGGATTTATGAATAGACATGAACCCAGAAAGCAAATTATGAGCCCTGCTATGGTGATAATCTCTGATTTTTATCCTTGAATGTGAGTCTTGAAATCTTCAACTTAAATCGTCCATTGATACCTGATAAGCCTTTTCGATCTAGATAGGACAGGGCTGCTTCAAACACAGTAAAAGGTAGGCTATACAAGGCTCTATCCCTTTCTTTCTGTCCTTTTAGCTTCTCTTTCCTCTATTGTGATATCTTACCCTATTTCTTTTCCTCTCTAAATTTACTTCATTTTGCCAAATCCTAGCCTACCTCTCATTCTTTTAGGAATATTTTGTTTAAACTATCATCTCTAACTACTGATAATAAGTTGTCAGCTTTCAGAGGCATGTATAGATTAACTATTTGCACACTGAGACGGGGAAAAAAGAGTTTTAATAGTGAAATTAGCCTTCCATGGCTTCCAGCAGGAATAGTGTATTTGAGAGAGAACATCCCTCTGCCCAGATAACACTACGGCACTGAGAAAACTGCTTAGAGATGAAGCCAGAACTCTTCTGAATCAATTTTTTAAATGTCAGTGTTTTCAAACAGACAATATTTGTTTTGGTAGGAACAAAGAAAATCTGGCTGTAAATATAAGTGTTACAATATATATTATTGCTCTCTAATTTTGATAGTATTAAGTCCCTGGTTTATTTGATGATATTAATCTTACAGACACTGTGTCCTTGCCATGTATCACACACTCTTCTGAGCACAGTACATGTGTTCTATCATCTAGGTAGGCCTCACAACAACTTTTTATTTATCTGTGATGGGCCAAAATTTACAATCCTATGATCTCCAGAGCAAGGAATAGAACCTGTACCTATAAGTCAATGAGTAAATAATGTAGGGTTAAATGATATGGCAAAAACTATCAGCTTATAAAAATGTTTGTGAGTTTTAACATTGATGAATATTTTCTGGATAGAAACAAAGTTGTACTAATGTTATTGAGGCACAGGGGCTTTACTCCAAGCTAACATCCTGCTCTTGTATCTTATAGAGCTTTTTATACAATATCCAAAGAGACCCACAGTTCAACTATATATATTTTTTGGTTCCGATCATTCAATATATCCATGTTCCAGACAGTGGGCCAAGTGGCTGTATTTTCAGTTACTCAGATGCTCAACCTTATTTCCTATCATCAGCTCTCACAGTAAATTAAGACCTTTTCATTTTTCAGTTAACCTTCCACTTTGTTATTTGTCACAAGAACCCCTTGAGTTCTGTGATGACCTAAAATCAAAGACATACTAAAAATTCATGTTGATCAAATCTGGATAATAATGTATATTAGTTGTCCAGACTCTTCCAGAATAATACTACCTTTTAAAGCCTTTTTTAAAGTTTTTAGTCTTTTTAGGAATATAGCAAGTTTCAACCATATTAATCTTTATATACAAGAGCCCAATTTTCAAATGGAAAATGGACGTACAAGCGTGCTTCAAAGAGTTCGTGGAAGACAGAATTGAAAGATAATACAAATCATTTCAGGAATTTTTTGAAGTACCCTCATGTAACCTGTCTGGGTACTCATTAGATTTCACTCATCCAGGAAGCAGGAGAAAACTGATAAGAAAATCCTCCAAGCCCTCCTTACACCAGCCAACACTGCATATGCAATGGCTGCTTAATGCAGATGTGTTGGGGGCAACAGGCTTCCTAAAGGAGATACTTTAGCATAGTTCTTCCAGGAACATCAGCCTAGAACATTAAATGTGCAGGAATTATGCTACAGGTTTCCATCCAAATTGACACAAAGAGACTGACTAGACAGCAGATGTGTCCTTCTCAATTGGACAAGAGTGCTTTAAAGAAAAGCAGTGTGTGTGCAGTAAGAAAGAACAAAACCCAGTGATGCAAAAATACAAACCCATGTTACAATACAGGACAGCTACAATTATTATATTAATAATTATTATTATAATATTTAATTATTATAATATTATAATTATTATAATTAATAATTATTATATTAATCATTATATTATATATATATTTATATATATATAATATATATAATATTTATATATAATTATTAATATAGTAATTATATTATATTAATAATATTATTATATATATATTAATATATAATACATATATATATAATATTTTATATCATACACATATAATTAAAATTATTCCTAACAAATATTATTTGTGAAAAAATATTTTACTTTTATGTTTTTCTGTGCTAAACGGCACTTTGTCAGGGAAACCTTATCTATCTAAAATAGTCTTAGCTCTAAAATGACCTTGTCCTGAGCACTCTCTACTCCTGCTATATGGTGATTTATGGGCTTATAACCACTTTTATACTATATATGAAATTATTATCTATCTTCCCCAACTAGAATATCATCTTTATCAGAACAAGGACTTCTGCTTTGTTCATACTCCATTGCCAATGCTAAAATAGTTTGGGGCATATAGTAGGTTTTCAACAAATACAAATCAAATAAATGAATAATTTTGATGCTTTATGAAACATAGGATCACCACAACTTATTAATCAAAGTGCAAAGATTTTCTTAAACCATGTCTTATTATAAAATAACTAATTTCCTCAAAAGATCAACATGGCTAAAGAGCAAAGAAAAAAATAAATGAAAAAAATAAATGAAAATCTTCATCTCTCACATGAGAAAATGGAAGTTCAAAGTGAAAAAGTTCAGAAAGTAAGTCAGGGGCTGACTCTGGGACTTCCTCATTCAGTACTGTTTCCCATGATAAATTATGTCTCTATATCCCAGGCTTTAGTGGCAATTAGAATCCCATCTGTGATTTCATTCCATGTTCCCTTGAATTTGTTTTCAGTGATATAAGTAAATTTAAACTCTTATTTATTTCTTCTATTTGTTTTTCTTAACAATACACAAAAAGAGTATACAACAAACTCTGATATGCACACCAGCAATGCATTTTTTTTTTTTTGTGATAATAGAAGTGACTTTGCAAATAAAGCTGAAGTCCCTTCTGTTCCACTTCCCTATTCCATGACCCTCTTCTTTACTAAGGAAGGCAACTACTAGGCTGAATTTGGGGTGTAGCTTCCAGTCTGTTTTAATACTTTTATACTTGAACATATCCATTTACAATCATCAGTATTTTGTGTGTTTTTAATGACATGAGTGGTATAATAGTGTACATATCTACCTTCTTATTACTCTACATTTTGTTTTTGGTCTTATGTACTTGATACCTATATATTAGTTATAGTTTTGTACTGATATGTATTATTTCATCCTATGATGGAATTATTCATTTTTCTCATATATCCCTCTACAAGTGAATCCTTTTGATTTACTTACTTTAGCCCATTTATTTTATCTATCCGTTACTTTTGTGGCATGCACCGCTGATTGGGAAACCCAAAGCCCATTCCAAATCCTCTGTCCCCTTCACCCCTCCATTACCGAGGCTGGGAAAGCAAGACCCTCCTTTTCTTTAGCCTCTCATGCATCTAGGGGAGGCCATGTGACACTAATCTGCCCATCTAGACATTGGTAGCTAAGAGGAGAGTGAATTCTGGTAAAGCTTTTGCTTTGTGATAAACAGGTTAACAGTCTCTAGCACCCCTCTCTGTTCCATTCCTTTTGAATATGGGTGTATTTGGAGTTCAGGCAGTCATCTTGAAACCATGAGGGAAAAGCCAAAAAGACCACAGAGACTTTGACATTATTGACCTGGTGCAGCAATGCCACCATTTATGTGTGCCAGGCTACTTCTTGGTGGAAAAAATCAATCTCGCCCATTAGTTAGATTTCTGTTTATTTGCAGGTGGATGCATTGTTAACTCATATCCATTTCTTCACAGTCATGCTTGTATTTAGTTCCATTCCCTGTTGTCTTCATTTCAATAGTTCTCTCTTTTTAACTCTACCCTCCCTCCTTATGAACATATGTTTTACCTCACATCATTCCATATCATAATGAACAAAGTTCCCAACGCATAAATATTTAATGTAAGGGAGAATCAAGAGTGGGTGCTGTTTTTAAATACAGTAGTGGTAATGGTGAGTCTCACTTAAAAGTGAGTAAAAACCTGAAGATAATTGATACTTTTGAAAGCCACATCTTATTTTTTCAAAAGATATTGACACAGTATTCCAATTATTTTGCAATGGTGGGTCCTATACCTCCAGGTGGAGGCAATCCAATTTTTATTCAAATAACTTGTATTCAGACACTATTAAGTGGGAGACTATGACAAGCTAAGAGAAAAAGAGGGGACTCACAGAAGAGTAGAAATGGAACTCTCCTGGTGAAGTTCCTGGCCCAGGAGAGAGAGGAGAGGCTGCCCCAGCACAGCGAGGTGCAAGTCATTTTACAGATCAATGTGAAAGGTCCTGTGACTGGAAAAGATGAAGGCTCAGGTCTGCCTGGGGCACTAACCGAAGGCTTTACTGCAGATTTAATCATTGAGTTAACATTTAATGATGGGCAGAAATTTGCTGGGTGGACAAGAGCATTTCAGAGAGAAAGAATGGCACGAGCAGACTAGAACACCCAGGCAGTGTCAGGCAGTGGTCAAAGTTTACTATGAATGGGGCATCAGTGTGAGCCATAGTGTAACAGAAGATCCAGGCTGTGCTGGTGACAAGGACACAGCTTAGGGGAAGTTAAGAACAATTCTATAGGCACAAATAAATGAAGAATCTCAGGCATTAAAAAAAATCATCGTGTAGATATACCACAGTTTCCATATCCACTCATCTGATGATGCACATTTGGGCTGGATCCAACTCTTGGCTATTGTAAATAGTGCTGCAATAAATATGGGAGTACAGGTATCCCTGTGGCATGATTATTTTCATTCCTCTGGGTATATTCCCAGCAGTGGGAAACCTGGGTCATATGGTAGATCTATCTGTAATTGTTTGAGGAACCTCTATACCATTTTCTGTAAAGGCTGCACCATTTTGCAGTCCCACCAACAGTGTATGAGAGTTCCTTTTTCTCAATGGAATACTACTCTGCTACAGAAAAGAATAAAATACTACCATTCACAACAATATGGATGGACTTAGAGAAACTATATTAAGTGAAACTAGTCAGGCACAGAAAGAGAAATACTACACATTCTCACTTATTTGTGGGAACTAAAAACAAAAAATAAATAAATATACAAATAAATAAAGGGGTGCGGGGGGAAGAAGACACAACAATCACAATTCCTTGAATTCGTAAAGACAATTGAACAGATATGGTGTGGTGGGGAGGAGGGGAGAGAGGAAGAGCAGAAAGAGGAATGCGTAAAGGGACATGAAAATCAACTACAACGTATATTGAGAAGTTAAACAAAAAAATCATCAAATGTTGCAAGAAAATGTTTTAAAAATTGTTCAGCTGATGCTAAACAGAAAATGTAAGTATTTAATCTCTTCAGATACAGAGCAACATGTTTAATTTCTGAAGGACTAAATGCATACTCAGCTTTCATAGCTTCAGACACTCAGTTTTTAAATTGTCCTGTTCAGCCCAAGATGGAATCATCTGGACTACTATAAGTAACAGTATCCCTGGCTCCTATTTTTGGACATGTGATTAATTGAAGGACTTGAGCCAGAAAAACCCCCTGCCCACCACCTTTCCTTGATCCATTTCCTGTTTATGATCCTCAGCTGCTTTTCTTTTCCCTCTCTCCTTACACTGGTTCTGTTGAGAACATATTTGAAAACAAAAGGCTGGGTGAGAATTCCAACAGGTGTAATGAATGTCAAGTGCTCCTGTGAGTGGCTTTGCCATCCCGCTGCCTTCTCCACCTGCTGCTCTCCTAACACCCGTCCATCTGTTGGAAATGCACATCCAGAATTCATCATTTTACATCCTGAGAGGCACCTGAACCCACTCCTCCTTTTAAGTGAGCGTTCAGAGCATCGCTTTATAGGCACGATTACTCAAGTGCTGAGATGCCATGGAGTGTAAGCTCTCTGGTTCTGCAGGGCACTTTCAGTACCTCAAGGTGGTTTATTCATATTTAGAGCTGAAGTGACAAAAGAGAAACAATCCTAACCCTGTGCCTTATTTATAAGTAGTAAGTATAGGAACCAGTACTTTTTTTCATATATCTATGCGTGTCTGTATGTATATACACACCCCCAACTTTTTCTTTTCTTTTCTTTTCTTTTTTACAAAATGTGCCAAATTTAATGTTGGGTGATGATACACTGGCCATTTTGAACTTCTGTGCTCCACACAGACATTTATGGGCAGGTGAAAAAGATCCTCCCAGTATCATTTCTGACGCACTGTGCTTACAATATCAATGAAGACATGAAAACCTGAAATATCTGATAGGACAAGGTAACAAACAGAGTAGCAGAATAAAGAACAGGGTAAATTTTAAGTTTCTTAAGTGCAGAAATGGTGTTTAGCCCAGTGCACAGCACATTACTAGCTGGCTGCATAGTGATCTCAGCGAGATGCCGTGAAGAAAAGAATCAGAGAAACTAATTATATTCATAACTGATGATAATTGAATGTGTTTCATCCCCTAAAGAGTATTTGTAATTTCTAAGAAAATGCTCAGAGTTGCAATGGCTTAAAAAATACATGTGTACACACTCACACAAATGTATTTTTGATGGTGGAGTTTGAGCTAACAGAGCAAGCAGATTAAGGCGGCTATATGAGGAAAATGACGAGGAAGGCACCCAGTGTGTGTCAAAACGTAGCAAAAGTGTCGCCTATTCTGGTCACACTGAAAGAGCATCCCTATGTTTAGTTCCTCTTTTGGCTTAGTGAAGGGGACTATAAGTATTGATACTCCTATATTAACCATTCCTGAAACCTCAGAGGATTTTTTCTTTAATATTTAAGACTCAGAAGAATTTTGTAATGTTTATGTATATTATACTCTTAACATTTGTTAAAATACAAAATAGTAATAGTTAAAATACAAAATAACGATCCTCTTTTAGATTGAAAATGCTATGAGAGCTGGAACTCTGTCTGTGGTTTTCACTGAGGTATTTCTAACACCCAGTACTTGGCATATGATAGGTGATCGATAAATATGTGTTGAGTGAAAAATAGCGATGTGTGGTGGGCATTGATATCAGCATTTTAAGGATGATGATCCTGAGTTCAGAGTTACGTGACTTGCTCAACTACGTTTGGCATTTTTGCTACGCAAGCGAATGAAATGTAGTGTCCTGCTTCTTTGACATCACTAGATGTTTTTATACTTCTTCCTAAGAAAATCCACCATCTGTAAACTCTCTTGCTTGCAAAGGTCAGTCAGCCTCAGCTACAATTCATTTCCAAGAACTACTGGGCACGAAGTGTATCGATGCAGTGTGCTACTCACTGATGGATTACAAAGATAATTCCCCACCCTAGAGAAGCCTACAATACATAAACAGTAAAACACTATAAAAACAAGTTACTTTGGCAGTAAAGCAAATTAGGATGTTAATTGACAGTTGGCTTCTACATGCTGCCTAGGTTCCTTCCTAGTGGAGGAAGAGCATGGTTAGAATTAAAGTTCTTTCCAGGGGCAACTGGGTAAATGTGGAGGGGAAGAGAAAGACCGGCAGAAGATGGCAAGCAACCGAGTTTCAGAAAATGGGAAAGCAGAGAAGTGTCTCTGCATCCCCAGTCTTCTCCCAGCCAGAGTTCCCTGGATCAGGCTGACAAAAAGGGCATTGACCAAAGAGAAGTTTCCTGAAATCACCGCCACTGTCCTGAAAATCCCAGCCAACCACAAGATCCAGACTCATCTCCACTGATATTTAAGCTCTTATGGACACTGGATGTCACCAAACTAAAGCCAAGATCAGGATGGGTTGGGTTTAGTAGCCAGCCCTTCCTTGGGAACTATGGACTGGCTAGCTACACAGACTTGCCTACACTTATTTTTTAGCCTCCCAATAATGTGTGCTAACATTTAAAGCATTTAAGAATGTTTTAAGCCCCTCTAATTAATTAAACTGGGTTTTATTGTATACCAATAATACAAGATGGAATTTAAGAATAGATTCAATAAAAGACACAAAACAAATTCGTCTGTGAAATCAAAGGAAGAAGAAATCACATCTGATTGAAGAAAAGAGGAAATGAAGCATAGACAAAATGGAATTTGAAATCCGCCTGGAAAGCGCGATAGTGTTCTGATAGGGATGAAGGGATAATTCCATCTACAGGCAACAGAATGAACAAAAGCACCAAGGTGGCTGTTATGAGAAATTTTGGAAATAAAGCAATAATCTAGTTAGATCACAGCATATGAGTAGGGGAATGAAGCATGTGGGGATTTAAAGGAAAGAATACAGATCACAGAGAGTCTTGAATGCTCTGATAAGGACTATGAGCATAATTTTGGCAGTACGGAGAGATAACAGCAATTTTTTACCACGAAGCGAAGGGGATTAAATTATAGGATAAGTGTGATGATTCCCAAGCCTAAATTTCCAGTTCTAATCTCTTAATCAGACTAGAGCTTCACTTGCTCTCAGAACATTTTTAATCTTGCATTTCACCATAAATTAAAAGGCACCTATTACTGGCAAACTTATTGTCTCTACTTCTTAATAAGCAAATCTGAGCTATCACAGTCCACCTCTGATTTTTGGCATCTCTGGTTATCTGAGGACTCTCTTAGATTCCATAACTACATAGCTAGCTAGATGGGATGGAAGAAGATTTCAATCAAAGAGTGCTGGTGGTAAGGGATGAGTGGATCTCCTCCCCACCCCCCCCAAAAAAATTACCTTTGCTATCAAGACATTCTGAGCATCGAATGAACTGGAAGCTAAAGATACACAAATATTCTATATAAAAGGAAGACTGGCAGCAGAAAATGGACATTCAATAAAATGAAAAATAAAATCCAGAGGAAATGGTTACCTAGACAATAAATTAAAGCAAGAAATCAAAACTAGACAAAAAGATAGGAAACTGGTGATAGGTACAGGTTAGAACATGAACAAACGGAGTAAAAGAAGAGCCCAGGTAATATGACCAGGAAATATGAGTAGCTCAGATCTGCTAGGTAAGAAATGGATGCAGGGGTCATTTAGTTTCAGTGTGGGCTCTGGCCGGGTTCCAGGAACAGGAGAGGAGCTGAGCTTCCAGATGCGGTAAGAAGTAGATGGATACTGGGTGAGTGTGGGTGCAGGGAAGTGGTCGGGAAACACTCCAAATCCATTTGATGTTTTCTCTTAAGAATTATTTTTCAAACCTTTAATCATTCTTGGAACTCCTACATATGCCCTTTCTATATCCCCATGTCCTTTCTGTAATGAAAAGAAGAAATTAAGATGTGACATAGAGATGAGAGGGAACTTATGTCTGTACAACAGAGACCACTTTTAAGCAAAGTTTTTATACATCTGAGCAGGATGACTAGGATTCACATTAAAGCCATCAGAGGCCATTCATACCGCCTTATAAAGCAATCCCACATTGCTGACACCGGCAATTGATACTAATTAAATCTAATGAAACTAGAGGACGTTCAGGCAAAGGCAACAAAAAGATATAGGGACTAATGGACAGCTGTATAGGAATGATGACATGCTGACTTACTTACTAAATTCTAAACTCCTAGAACAAAGAAGGTAAAACCTGAAGGCAGAAATGGTTTTGAAATAAATAAAAGAAAACAAAATTGATGTAGGTAATTTCTACTTCACACCACAATGCATTCCTGGAAATCACACCATAAAACAGCTTGTATTTTCCCCTAGGAGTAATTTCATAATTGGATGTTGTGTTCCTGAACAAGCATTCGTTTTTCAAATAAATCATAGATATGATCAACAGTCTGCTACAAAGGCAAAGATAGAACAATGTTAGGCCTCTATAATAATTTAAAATATCATCGTTATATTCCTAGTCCTATAAAATGGGCATAAATGAACATTGCATGCTGATTATTCAAGGGGCCCAAGTGCACTATAAATTGTATACAACACACACAATATTAGTCTTGCTGCATCATAAATTTGACCTATCTAAAAATGAATATACCAGCCATAATAAGCATTATCTAAACATTTAATCAACAATATTGAATGCCTTCTCAGAATTCAGATGGATTGTTTTGGAAAGGTAATATTTGAACTTGAAAACTGGCATGCTGGAAGTGTCCTTTTTTTACTTTCTGTACAAATCAACATTTGATATATATAATATTTGCTATGTTATGGGTTCACTTCTAACCACTTCATAACTATTATTTAATCCTCATAACAATACTGTAATACTAGTACAATTATTATGCTCATTTATAACTGAAAGAATTGAGGCAACTTGCCTAAGGTCACCCAGCTGGTAAGGGGTAAAACCAATATTCAAAATCAGGAACCAAACTACTACACTATGCTACTTCTCTAAACAATTGCTTTTTCTCTCAAAACTCCCCTTTAATGAGGAGGAGCATTTCAAACACAATAAGCTGTGTTCAAAGGCGAACCAAAGATGTGAATGAAAGGATCATTCATTTCAAAAAGCCATTTCAACTTTACTTGTGAGGCTATGAAGGGAATAAATCATAGATGTGATCAACAATCTGCTATAAAGGCAAAGATAGAACAATGTTAGGCCTCTATAATAATTTAAAATATCATCATTATATTCCTAGTCCTATAAAATGGGCATAAATGAACATTGCATGCTGATTATTCAAGGGGTTTTGTAGTTCACCTTTTCCTCTTTTATATTCTAACTCCAAAAACATTTAAAATTACCTGGAAGATAATAGCGAGTCACAAAAGGGCAGCCTAAAGCATGTGTGTAGCAAGCCACCTGAGTCCTCATGCTAAGAAGCACAAATCTTCAGTCCTATGTGAAGCAAGTGTATGCACTTCAGGGTTTCTACATCAGTCACATCCTTCCCCTTGCACAATGCCTTCCTGGATGAAGTTCAGGAAACTCGCCACCCTAAGCTTCAACCACCAAGAATAAAATAATAGTGAGCAGATACAAGCCTATGTGAAGAAAAGTAAAATTCAGTTATTTGACAGCTAGTAACAAAGGAGGAAAATAAAAAAATAAAAAAATAAAAAATAAACGAGAAATGGTAAAAGCAGAAACTCCTTGCTGTCATGCACAAAGTCGGAGAGAGAACTTCTAACTCTAAGAGGCAGTCGAAACTGAAAATATAAATAGGTTTATAAAGGATTCATTTAAAAAGTTATTGATTCTTAAACAGCTCTATAAGGAGAGAGAAGAAAACGGGAACATCTGACTTTGAAATGATGATAATCAAACACACACTTCCAAAATTCCCTAATGCTATCATCTGAGACTTTTTCCAGGCACTAATTCTAGGCTAGAGTGACAACTGGCGGGGCTCCACAAGAAATATACCATTGACCAATATGTGTCCCAAAATGCACAGATAAAAAACTAAGGAATCTTCCAGAGTAAATACAAGTAGAATTTGAAAACTTATGCTAAGTTTTTGTTTTATGTGACACTATAGATTTTCATTCAGAGAAACTAAATAAGATGTTTATTTTCCAATTTTCTTAAAATTAATTTTAAAATGGTCACTTACATATAAAAATAATTTATCTTTTTTTTATTAATATTCAGTATTAAAAGGGACAAAGTAACAACAGGAACATCTAAGCTATTTGATAAAGACATTAAAATATCTTTTAATTATCTTTTCCTGTCTCATTAAAGAACTAATTTCTATAAAGCTCCTACTGGAATGTTTCAACTATGCTATAAAATTATACTTTAGTCTCTGATTATATATTCTTAAAATAATATTCAAATCTCTAGTAGCCAACAGTTTTTGAGTAATGCTGCTCAAAAGCAATATATTTAAACCAGGTATATGTATTATATATACAACCATATCACGTGTATGCACACGCATATTAGGTATAATACAGCATTGTGATTGAATGCTGGGCAATTGTGTTAGCATAAATAAAATTTAATTATCTGTATTAGCCAATTTCTGAAAAACATGTCAAATTTCTAATTAACAGAAAAGAGTTACACCCGATCTGACTACCAATTTCATATATGTACGAATAAACACATGCACAATAAATATGCAACACTTCTTATTTAAGCAGAAAAAATAGCTAAACCCCTCATCTTAATGCAAGAGTAACAGTTTCCAATACATATCTCTCTGAATAAAGATAAAAAATCATAGTTCCTGAAATACCCAACATAAAGCAATATTTTTTTCTTTTTGGTTTGTTTGTTCACTGTGTAATAACCCATCATCTAAAACATTCTATCCCTGAAATATAATGTAATTATAAGTAATATGAATCTTTTAATATGTTCCTTCCATTTTCTCCTCCATAACTTTAAACAGGCCATAAATTTAATCATTCTTTCATCAAGATCTCTCCCATATTTTTATATTGACTACATTCTTAAAATCAAATCACATCCTATCTTTATATTCTTTCTTCCTTTGTATTTCTCTACAGAAAATACATTACCATTTCCATTTCACAGACTTCTTGTGACTTTCAGAACTTGAGAAGAAGTTAGCCTACTGGTCCAACAAGTGTTAAAGAGTTTGAATATATACTGAAATGGGGTCCTTAATTTAGTGTGAGGGCTCAAATGCCAGTTTCTCTCTTCTTGAACAATTAATCTTGTAGAAATTTCATTTCAGGATTATACTAACGGCATTTTCAAGAGTTCATTCTTGTGTGTGTGTGTACAGAGACAACGGAATACAATGGCATGAAATAGGATAGGATGGGATAGGACAGAATACTATATGGTAAGGATGGGCAAGAAGATGGTTCGTAATCCCATTCATTTTGTGTTGGTGTAAAGCGAGAGCTTGTAAAGTATTATTTCATTCTTTAATTACACTTGTTCAACACCAACACTTACCAACATTAATACAATAATAGGAAAAGATGCAGAAAAGGGAAAAGGGCTTATTCCAAGATGTTAAAAGTGTGTCCTACTCTATCATCAGAAAGAGAAAATAGATCATATCATTCCACAAATGCAAAGTGGCAGCGATCATTCTTGGCTCAGGACATTGTCTCTCCCATACAAATATGCCTTTCCTCAGCCACAAAAGTAAAATGCTTTTCACAAGGCACCTAATACGATGAATATTCTGGCAACTAAATATAGCCCAAGCGCTGACATAATAAGAACTCTAATAAGGATTTGCATTTGCATATGCCTACAGACATAAAATGTTGAGAAAGGGGAGTAGACTAGAACAGAAACTGCATTATGCTGAAAAATACCAATAATAATATGCTGGCAATTGTGGTTTGATTGTTCACATTTCTTCTAAAGTGTTTTTCTAGCCCATGAGCATGTGAGCTTTAAACAAGTTTGATTATGGCTGCAAAAGTATTTAATGAATCAGGTATAACAGTATATTGCAAGAAAGTCTTTATGTACAGCTTTAAGACTTATTTTTTGTTGTTGGAGGGAATGCGACACAGGAGAGAAGCCAATGCATTTATGGCACTGTGGGTTTTTTTTTTTTTTTCCCCTGCTTTGTCTTCTTTACTAGTAGAATGTCACTTCCAGATTTACAGTTGCCAACATGCATTTGTGATCACCAAGAATGACAGTTACAATTGTAGGCTACAGAAATGTATAAAGGGAAAGACATGTACACACATCTCTTGCTTTGCATCTGCCACAGCATGTGCCTTTAATACCAGTGCAGTGTTTGGAATAGAAAGTCTAGCTAGATGACACCACTCAAAATTTTGGTTGGTTTTTTTGTGGGGAAGGGGGGAGGTCTCCAAAAGACCTTGACATCATTATCTAGGCTACTAATCCCTGAAAAGAACAAACAAGGACTATAGTAAACACCCCTCCCCTCCACTTATCAGAGAGGTCCATCATTAGGGGTCTCATTCATCCAGCAGGAGTCTAAGGAACAGTCATACAGAAAAAGGGTCTAGTGTGGGCCCCACACCATATATAAACGTTCATCTTGCAAGGCTGGGTCCTACTTCCACCTAATGTACACATGATAAATGCCTGTGACCCAAGCATAGGGCTAGAGGAGGGAACATGAAGAAGTCAGGGCAGGAAGAAGAGGTATTAATCTTTGGAGGAACTCAGAGTTAAGATCATGTAAAGACTTCACTTCGAGAATGGCTCCGGGAGGTCTATACCTGAGGCCTCCATTTGTATTCACCAGATCCAGGTGAGCACTTCGGAGAAGGAACTCTCTGGATAGAAAGTCAGAGCTTCCTAGAGAAGCCTGCCTGGTGATGTAGACCTTGCAGAGTGCTTCATGAAGCAGTAGAGGAAATCTGGGGGAGGAACAGTCCCTCCACAAGGCAAGTGACAACAACAAAGGCTTATTGGACACATAAACAGTGGTAGGGATGTGGAGGGGGCTCTAAATTTGGAGATGGATGCTGATTAGGATTCAATCAGAGATTGCAGAATGATGGCCATAAGCCAATCGCAGCTCACAGGTACCTTTAATTTGACCACAACACTGCATAGTGTTGACCTGAAAATGTTTCCTTTAAAAAGTGGAATTTAATGCCAATATTAACATATAAATTTTTTTGCGTAATATTTCCAATCATGGCAAACTCACATGACAAAAATCAGCTGGGGCTTGCAGTGTTTGCCTCTTTAGAAAGGCACGTGTTCTCAGTTCCTAAATTCCCACAACTCCCAACTGTGAATTGTGTTTTATCTATACCTATGATATAAAAAATAAGGGGGAAAAGATGACAAAAGAGACATGTCTTTTGAGCCACTGTAGTTATTTGAAACCTGAGTTAAACAATGAGTACCAACTATTTTCATAGTTCAATTAATATATTTCTGCTGTATGCATGATGCACACAGGTTTAAGGAACACAAAACCCAATTTGAGCTGGAGAATCCACTTCTTCATTTCAAAAGGAGAGTAAATATACCTTTTTGGCAATCACAATAGAAAATGAAGTATCATGTTCAAGAACACATAAAAAATTGTTTTCAAAACAACCACTTTCCCAAAATAAGTACTGTACAGTGAGCACAGTGGTTGCCAGTATTAAATAGTGTATCTTACTTCTCCTTTCTTCCCCACTCACATGACGGGGGGCCGGCCATGATGCAGGAAGCCACAGGCCACTGGCTAGTGCCTTGTTAATCCACTGTATGCTACAGGACAAGCAGCTCCATAGGGCTCCATAATACTAAAGGGGGCATTTGAAGAGACAGATTGGCTCTTTAGGCCACAGCAAACTCAGCACCTTGTAGCTTCAATGCCCTAAATGGTCCCAAAGAGAGGATGCCATTCTCTGTCTAATTCTTCTGCCAAGTAGATACCTTGCAAAACCTGGCTTGTGTTCTAAACCCATAGACCTACTGTGTACATATAAACTCTATCTCATAAACTCATTCTTTCCTCAGTTGTCTCCTCCTCCAAGTCTCCATCCCCCACTCACTCACACAGATAACTTGAATAAACCTTTCAACCACCTAGGACTGAAAGCTTCTCTGGGGATGGTCTTAAAGAAAATGCCTGAATATAAGAAGCCACATATTCAAAAACAATGGCCTGTAGTTGACAAGGTAACTACTGGCCATTTGGAATCTGTTTTCTCATTTAATGCAGTTTCTTTTCTTCCTGGTTTATGAAGAATAAGCATTCATTCTTTCATTCAACAAATATTTGTTGGTGAACTGATTACTGCTGTGAGATCTGAAGATGAGGTAAGCAATTCAGCTTTTAAAGAAGTTTATTGGCAGACTTCCAGTCAAGATGGCAGAATAGATAGGCCCCAGCATCACTCTCTCCCACAAGTCAACCAATTTACAACTATAAAAAAACAATGACAGCCAAGCTGGGGCCACTGGAGCTCAGGGGAAGATGCAGAGAGATCTATGGAGTGCATGAAGGTGGGAGAAACCACGATGAGAGAAAGAAAAAATCACTCCAACCATTTCAAATCCTGGCTGCTTCCAGGCTAGAGCTACTGAGCACATGGAGCAGAATCTGGCGAAAGCCACAGCTGTGCCCTTCAGATGAAGTTGCTTGGAGGCAATGTGAGAAGAGGGCTTTGATGGCCCCCAGACAAACAAGACCAGTATAGGGTTACCATGGACCCACATACAAGTGAAGAGCCACAACAACTGAAAAAAAGGAGCCACTCAGAGGCCAGTGAGTCATCACAAGGGACTTGCACGTGGCTCATCTCATGGGAAGTGTTTGGAGCATGGTCAGTGGGGGAGATGGGCCACCAGGAGAACACTGGGGCACAGCAAGGACAGCTGATCTACCCCCAATCAGCATAGGACCACTCAGAGGAGACTGGTTATGAATATAGAATTGCATGGGGTGCAGTTTGATAAAAAGACTCAGGCCCAAACCAGAGTTTCAACAACCCAGGTGTACTGTATCTCACGAGACTCAGAAGTACACACAAGGTCAACAGTTAAAACCTGACCTGCACAAAAAGCCTTCCCTAGGGAATCAGCAGCAAAACAGCAATTTAACTCAACCACAGAGCTCAAGTACTGGTCCCCACAGGAAGTTCCCCCATTTTAGAAGTAAGCAAAGGACAACAAATTAGTTCCAGTGCAGAGTTTAAGTGGTGGGAACAGCCAATAATCCAACACAGAACTGAAAGAAAAATCAAAGTACCCACAATCAGAGACAAAGTTTGATATTAACTAGTAAAGGTCTCATTTCACCAAAGAACAACTATAACACCCAGAAGGACTGGAAGTCTCCTGGCTACCAAGACAGAAAGGGAGGAGGGCCAGGGGCCTCAGTCATGCCCCCCAACACTCGCAATCAGTCCCAAGGGCAGGGGCTGAGGGCCTTGGCCACACACCCCCAACACACACAACCACTGCAGCAACAACCACCAAGACCAGCAGGAAGCAACCTGGGCTGTCCTGAGCCAGGATTGTGGGGGACCAAGGGCTTCAGCCACGTCCCCCCAACATGCACGACAAGCCCAGTGACAACCACCAAGCTGCAGCAAGAAGGGCCCCAGGTTCCCAAGCTGGGGTGGTGGGGGGCAAGGACTTTTGCCACACCCCACTAACATCTGCACCCAGCCCGGCAATGACCAAGTCACCACTGGAAGCCCCCTGGTCTTCCCTGTGGGAATGAGGTGGGTGCCACAGGCCTCAATCCCGCCATTCCTCCTTCCTCCTTCTTCCATCCCATTTCTTTCCCTTTTCCCCTCTCACCCCCTCCCAACTTCTCCATAACAACATCATAGAATTTAAAAATAATAATAATAATAATAATAAATAGAACACTTAAAAAAAATTATTAGCAAGACAAACATGTAGATGAGGAAATATATGTCTGCCAGTGGTTAAGTGCTTGCTATGGTCTGAATGTCTGTGTCTTCCAAGACTTGCATGTTGGAACTTAATTCCCAATATACTGGTATTAGAAGGTGAGGGCCTTTGGAAGGTGACTAGGTCATGAGCGTAGAGACCTCATCAGTGGGATTAATGCCCTTATGAAAGTGCTGAGGAAGCTTATTTGCCCCTTTGCTCTTCTGCCTTGTGAAGACACAGGTGAATCCACAAGTCAGGGAGACCCCAACATTAACTGCTCAGCCAGGGCACTGGTGGCCAGGGACTAGTAGATGCCTGCATGTGCCCAAAGATGAACAGAGCAGACACTGCTGTCCCAGGGGTGTCAACTCACAGGAGTGGCCTTCATGAGGAGGAGAACAATAAATCGGGCAGTACCTGGTTTCAGATTCGGTAAACCTGTTTCTTTTTCAGATGACTTGAGCATTATTTTTCCCTGCAAAAGCTCTCTTTCAACTTCCAAGGTCACAGGTACAGCAGAATTCTGAAGGACCTAAAGGTGCCTTCCCACACTGCTCAGTGTCCTAGCTACTAGAAAGCTAAGCCCTCAAAACCTGTATTCTTTGTCTTTTTTTAGGGCCGGGGTTTGGATGGACAATAGCTAAGATTAAGAAAAGACTTACTAGCAGCAAATATCCTTTCTGCCCCTAAAATTATTAACAGGATCATGATATACTGTAATTTGCAAATATTATCTATACATTTTCTTTCTATAAAACTCAGTCAATCCAACCTGACCATATGAGCAGGATGTCCTCATTGATATTTTAAATGACTGGGATTCAGTGAAAAGAATCATCTAATAAATACGCTAAAGTTTAATGTAAAAAATAAATTTAATTTTTAAATTGTATTTTAACCTCTCTTTGACGTAACTAATTATTTTAAGAAATGAGGTATTTGTCAAGTAGGTACATGGCAAAACCTGGCTCATTTTAGTAGTATATTAATTTAAACAATGGCATAATAAAGTCACTAAGAATAAATTGTAGCAGAAAGTAGATCATTCCTATTATGTGAAGGAAATCCATACTGCATGGATACACTTGTTAACCTCTAAATTGAAAACAAAAAATTATGTTAGGAAAATTTGAGCTCATGTTAGAGTTTAGAACCCTTAAACTAATTACGTAATCACTCCTTACAATTAAAGGTTTTTCAAAATTAATTTATTTGATCTAGATCTGTTAAATATAACAATAGTTGAAAATATCCTATTTATTGAAAAACTCCATACACCATTTAAAGGCATTCATGTATTCAATGTGTTTTTATTGAATTTCTGTGATGCAACCAGCACTGTGCTAGGTGCTGATGATATAAAAATTAGGGCTCAGATACCTGCTAAAGTCACTTTAGTGTGATGCTTTTTTAAAAGATAAAAGATAGTTGGGGATTTAGTATAGTGATGGATGATTTACTTATTTTTAAGTTGAGTATCAGCGAGGTGTTTTAAATAATATTATTTTTCCACAGTCTGAAAATATTTTTATATGGTATGCTTTGCTTCCACAGTGTAATTTGATCATGTTATATGTGTTAAAAATACCCAACAATTGATTTTAAACAAACACTTGGCAATAGAATCATAAAAGTCTTTAGTTGAATTCATTTTTATCCTTTCAGCACTGAGACACAGAGAGTGTACCTTGATCTCCTGAGTGAAACTAGTGTTATATAAATGCTATATACCACTTCAGAAGTGTAGATTTTTCTTTCTCCGGTTTCAGCTTATAAGTTGGATAGGATTGTTACTCCTAGGAATTTCTAAGAATGTGATCAGTCAGAACTGGAATGAAAAGACAGCAAGGAAGGGATATTCCTACATTTAAACTCACTAATTTTGTTAGTCTGCTCAGGATGCCATGACAAAATATCAGGGACCGGGTGACTTAAACACAGAAATTTATTTTCTCACTGTTCTGGAGGCTGGAAGACCAAAGTCAAGGTGCCAGCAGGGTAGGTTTCTGGTGAGGGATGCCTTTCTCCTGAGCTTGCAGATGACACCTTCTGGGTGTGTCCTCAGATGGCCTTTTCTCCATGCATGCACACAGAGAGTGTGCTCTCGTGTCTCTTCCTCTCTTTATATGGACCCCAGTCCTATGGGATTAGGTCTCACCCTTATGACCTCATTTTACATTAATTACCTCCTTAAAGGTTCTATCTCCAAATACAGTCACACTGGAAGTTAGGCCTTCAACATATGAATTTGGGGGGGATACAAATCAGTACACAACAAGAATCTTCCAGCATAGATGTTATGACTCCCAAAATAAGGAATAGATACTGGTTTTTCTTTTCTACTTCCGTCGTTCCTTCCCTCCTTCCAAGCCAAGCATCCAAGTATATTTAAAATTATGCATCCAGCATTTTACAATTAATTATAATCAAGTTTATGAATAAAATACGGCTTTTAAATATAAATGTTTAAATTTAGTCCCAGAGTAAATTTTAAGGGATGACACAATTGCATATTTGATTTTTTGCAGCTTTCTTCAGTACTCTTTACCTAGTTGTTTGAGTAATGAAGAATCTGGAAGAATGAAGTGTCTCATGCAAAATGCCTTAAATATTTAAGTTATCAGCAAAGTTGAAGACTAGATTGAGTGTATATGAACACCGTTTAGTGTAACAATCAAATAAAGTGCATTCATGATATCCATAATCATCAGTTTATGTCATGACAATTAGCCACAAATGATAAACAGTATTCATTAATTACCATAATCAGTTTTACATTTACATAGCTAAACTACATTTTTGGCTTTTTTTTTTCCAGTTCTTCAGTATCTGCTTGAGAGTCTTTTACCCTATAAACACAAATGCGTCATACATTAAACGAACATTTGCTATAAATTCTGATTGAGTAAATGGTCATATTTTCAATCAGCTCTATCTATCGATCTCTCTCCTCTCTCTCACTTTCCCTTTCTGTCCCTTTCTCTCTCTCTCTCTCTATCTCTATCCCTATCTGTCCCCTCCTCATCTTCTGTGCATTTACCCCGCATTACATCCCCACCAATCACATGTCCTGGATCAGGCTTCCTTCAAACTACTGTTGTCTTCTTTGCTTCCAGGTTCCTTCACTAAAGGAGTTCATAATGCACTCTCCTGCTCCCTGTCCCCTAGTCAGATGGTTCAGCTCCTGAGAACCAAAGGACTCAAATGCTTAGGTGGAAGGTCAGAAAAGGAACAAGGCAGCATCATACCCAACAATGAGCACAAGCCAGAGAGAGGGCTGGGAGACCCTGCACTCAGTGTCTCGGAGGTTCTGGGGCTGAGGCAGCTCTGAGGGACAGGTTAAGAGACTAGATGGAAGTAGATAAACGTTTCTCTTCAAGCCTTAAAATCCTGTGTCCGTGGGTCTCTGACGATGACTAAAAGAAGTAGCCAGTTCCAGATACATGCTCCTAAGCCCTTTGGATCAAAGCTTCCTGCAACACAAGATCTAATATTTAGGGATTCTGGTGGTGTACAGAGACAGGAAGAAGAAAAAGAAAAAAACAAGAAAGAGGATTTGAGAGAAATGGACACAAGTTAATTTTACACAAAAAGATATTTGAAATGCCATTATCTCTCCCCAGGTTCTTTTCACATAGCCTATTGAGTGTAGGAACACAACCTTAGAGGACTCAGCTATAAGGGTACTTCAAAAATTTTGTGGAAAAATAGAATTGAAAGAATATGAATCTTTCCATGAACTCTTTGAAATACCCTCGTATACTCACAGCAGCTTGGTAAAGACTCCAGCAGGAAAGTTCTTCCTTCCTGGGCATAGTGAGAATTAGAAGCTCCAAAGCTGGTCCTTGAATGATCATTCCCAGTAGGGAGGGACTGCCAAGCAGTGGCCTCACTTGATAACACTAGTTCATGTCTGTACATGAGATGACGCTCACCTTCACCACTGGAGCAGGGGGGAAAGAAAATTCTGCCTTTGATGTGGAGAGCAGTGGTGGGACAGCTGTCTTTAAACTTTCACATTTTACCAAAGACAAAAGAAGGAGAAAAAGGGAAATCAACATTGAAGTTTCTTAGGAAACTAAACAATTTGGCTTACAGAATTTACAAGTTTTATTCTATCAGAGTTTTACATTATCAGTGCTTGTTATGTAGAGCAAGCAGGAATTCAGCAGGTTTGCCCCCCAATTCCAGTTGTCTTCCCTTTGTACAATATAATCACTGACATAATCATCAGACATAATCTGACAGTTGATTTTTTCTTAAAAGGAAATCATATGAAAATGGCAAAAAGACTTCAAGTTCCTTAAAGGAAGCATGTTATAAAATTTCCACGGTGATAATTTCATTAACACAGTGAGAGTTTTGAAACTCCATGTAAAATTAGATTTAAAAATTAAAGTGAAAATTTCACTTAAAGTACATCTACATCATTATGCATATTGCAGCAAACTATTTCAAAGTCATATATTTTAATACAGTAATATTTTACAAAACCAACATTTAAGGTGGAAATATAGAAAACAAATACAATTTCAGAGAAATTAGTGATGCATGCCACCTAAATTAAAGGTATTCATTCTTAAAATCATTATTTAAATTCTTTTTTAAATCCAAAAGAAACACTTTACTTTGCTCACCAACTAAATTCCTCATTAACCTACCAGATTATAGCAGCATTATTGTACAGCTGATAACCCTCCCTTTTTATTATGCAAATAAGACTATACAGGTGGTTACAAATTTTGCAATAACTGTTACTAATTATACATTATTCTCTAACACCATAAAAAAACTGAATGAACTTGATACTGACATAAGGAAAACATGCAGTTTAAAGAAATGATAGGGTATCAGAAACAGATGTTACCATAAATTACAGTTTAATATTGTAAAGGTAAAATTATGCTGAAGGCTCAGTTATCCATAGTGGATTTCTTCATGACTTACCCAACAACAGGAATCAGGGTTAAACATTCTAAATATGGTTTGATCTCAGTTGAATTATACTTGATTAAAAATTTCAATTTGGGGCTGGACCCATGGCTCACTAGGGAGAGTGCGGCGCTGGGAGCACAGCGGCTCTGCAAGTGCCAAGGCCGCAGGTTCGGATCCTATATAGGGATGGCTGGTGCGCTCACTGGCTGAGCGCAGTGCGGACAACACCAAGCCAAGGGTTGCGATCCCCTTACTGGTCACAAAAAAAAAAAAAAATTCAATTTGATTCAATTGATGAATTATTTCAAAAATTCAGTTGGTATGTAGAAACAGTGCACTTGCAAGGATAATTCAGGGCAGCACAAGTCATGAAGATCTACTTTCCAAAACACAGGAGGGGGAGCAGGGATCAAGCCAGCCTCATGCATTAAAACAAGATCTGCTAAGCAATGGCAGTAGCAACGCAGCTGCCAAGCTGATCTGAGAGTGATAGCCAGGTTTGGGGAACATGTGCTGGGACCAAAGGGTTCATGTGCATAGTCACAATCATTGTGAACAAAGTAGGGGTGTCAGGCCTAACAATGAGAGAGCTTGAAGGTCAAGTTAGCCACGGTCTGACCTTGAAGGCCTTCAGAATTAGACTTTGATGTTATCTCTGAGTTTTACCACATAGTCACAATATACTGAAACAATTGAATGAAGGAGGTGTTCATAGTAAAATTCTCTATATTCCACAATTGTTTTAGTCCATTTTGTGTTGTTATAATAGAAATACCTGAGACTGGGTAATTTATAGAAGAAAGAGGTTTATTTGGCTTACAATTCTGGGACAGCTGCATCTGGCATGGGCCTCAGGCTGCTTCTACTCATGGCGGAAAGTGGCAGGCAGCCAGTGGGTACAAGCAGATCACACAGCAAGAGGAAGCAAGATAGAGAGAGAAGGTGCCAGGGTTTTTTAAGCAATGAGCTCTTGCGGGAACTCATAGAGCAAGAACTCTCATTAATCCCCCCACCCCCAGGGAGAGCATTAATCCATTCATGAGGGATCCACCCCCATGACTCAATCAGTTTCCAACACTGCCACATTGGAGATCAAATTTCCACATGAGTTTTGGAGGGGACAACATATCCCAACTCCATCATTCTGCCCCTGGCCCCCCAAAACTCATGTCACTCTCACATACAGAATACAATCATTCTATCCCAACAGTCCCAAAAGTCTTAGCTTGCTCCAGCACCAACTTAAAAGTCCAAAGTCCAATGTCTCATCTGAGACCAAAAGCAAAAGTCCTTCCAGCTGTGAACCTGTAAAAGTCAAAACCAAATTTATCTACTGCCAAGATACAATGGTGGAACAGGCATTGGGTACACATTCCCATTCCAAAAGGGAGGAATAGGCCAGAAGAAAGGAAAAACAGGCCCAAACAAGTCCAAAACCCAGCAGGGCAGACATTATGACTTAAAGCTCCAAAATAATCTTCTTTGACTCCAAGTCCTGTATCCTGGGCACAATTGGGCATTTGGGCCCCCAAAGCATCAGGCAGCCTCCTTCCCACTGCTCTGTCAGGTGCAGCACAGTGGGCCATGCTAGTTCCTGTGGCTTTTTCAGGCCTGAGTTGCACGTTGCCAGTGGCCCTGCACTTCTGGGCTCCTGGCGGCAGCCCTCCTGCCTTGGCTCTACTAGACGTTTCCCTGGTGGGGGCTTTCTGTTGGGGCTCTGACCCCACTTTCTTGTTGGGCATTGCCACCTAACCTTTGTGTGTGTAGATGACCTCTGTGATGGCTCCACCCCTGCAGCAGGTCTCTGCCCAGCCCCAGGCTTTTCCATACATCCTCTGGAATCTGGGTGGAGGCTGCCATGACTCCACTGCTCTCATGTCCTGCTGGCCTGCAGACTTAACACAACATGGATGCCACCAAGGTTTCAGGCCTCTACTGTCCAGAGCTGCTGCACAAACCACACTTGGGGCCGCTCCAGTCAGAGTGGGTGGGATGCAGGGAGCAGGTTCCCGAGGGCAGCTGCACCCCAGGTCTGTCCTCTGGGACAACTCAGTCCTTCTAGGCCTCAGGGTCTGTGATGGGTGGGACACCCTTCCACACTTCTGAAATGCCTGCAGGGCTTTCCTCTCATTTTTCCGCTATTAGCATCTGGCTGCCTCACCCCCAAGATGATGTCTTTAGCAACCAGTTTATGTGCTTCACCCTTGCATTGTTCTCCAGTTCTCTGCTTCTTTACCACATGGCCAGGCTGCAAATTTTCCAAACCTTTATGCTCTGCTTCCCTTTTAAATTCTGGCTTTACATCATTTCACCACCATAACTCAGAGTAGGCTCTTAAAAGCAACCATGCAGCTTCCTTAATGCTTTGCTGCTTAGAAATTTCTTTGGCCAAATGCTCTGGTTCATAACTCTTAAGTTCCAACTTCCACAAAATCCAAGGGCATGGACACAATGCAGACAAATTTCTTGCTATGTTGTTGCAAGGGTGATCTTTTGTCCAATTCCCAATAAGTTCCTCATTCCTATCTGAGACCTCATTATCCACATGGCCTTTACTGTCCATATTTCTATCAGAATTCTGCTCGCCACCACATAAGTCTCTAAGACATTCCAAACTTTCCCTCATCTTTTTCTCTTCTTCTAAGTCCTCCAAACTCCTCCAACCTTTGCCCATTACCCAGTACCAAAGCTGCATCCACATTTTCAAGTATCTGTATAGCAACACCCCTCTCCTCAGTACCAATTTTCTGTTTTAGTCTGTTTTGTGTTGCTATAATAGAAATACCTGAGACTAGGCAATGTATAAAAGAAAGAGGTTTATTTGGATTACTATTCTGGGACAGCTGCATATGGCATGGGCCTCAGGCTGCTTCTACTCATGGCGGAAAGTGGCAGGCAGCCGGTGGGTACAAGCAGATCACATGACAAGAGGAAGAAAGAGAGAGAGAGAAGATGCCAGGTTTTTTTAAGAAACGAGCTCTTGCGGGAACTCATAGAGCAAGAACTCACTCATTAATCCCCCCTGCCCCAGGGAGAGCATTAATCCATTCATGAGGGATCCATCCCCATGACTCAATCAGTTTCCAACACTGCCACATTGGGGATCAAATTTCCACATGAGTTTTGGAGGGGACAACACATCCAAACTCCATCAACAACTTTCATAATAATATTAGGCTTTTCTTCATTTCTTCAGTTTCTAATACACTTGGAGCCTCCACAGTGGAATTAGCTGGACCAATCTCAAGCTCTGAGGGGCCCTGGCAAACCCGGAAACAGAATTACAGATAGTAATGATAAAGCTCTACGCTGTGTTAGGTTTAAAATATTGTCATAAACACCATTATTGATAAGTGAGGAAGAAAAAATTAGAGTTCTGTGTGAGTGCTTTTTCAGGCATTAATAATACCTTCAATTTATGAACTACCACTGTTTTACCCTACCTTTCCAACTTTGTGCAAATATCTCAAATATGATTCATAAATCTTGAAGTTTCCACATACAAAATTCATATATATGTGTGTGTGTGTGTGTGTGTGTGTGTGTGTGAGTATGGGAGGTTTATATGATTTGACAGTTTATAAAACACATTTGATTGTGCTCATATCCCTTTGATAAGATAACGAAACCAAACAGGGTAAAGTGAAATGCTGTCCAAATTGAGAGACACAACCTTCACTTAAGGAGTTTGGTGAAAGAGTTTTGAAGATAACAAGGTATAGTAAATAAGCTTGAGAACTTGCTAATTACCATACTGTACCTAAATAAAAACAAGTCCAAGTGATTGTGTCGTAGTTTATCTCAGTTAAAAATAAACTCTTATTAAACAAGAGACTAATTTCTCAAGTTACATATTTTTTCTTAATCAAAGTGTTTGTGACCAAGTGAACACAGGATAAGGATATGTTTCTTTTTTAGGTATCAGTAAGAGCAGCACATGGGATGAGGCTAAAATCATGGGGATGATACTAACCCAAGGAGAGCTGGTCAGTAAGCATTTTCTAGCATGAAGACACATTTTGGCAACTTCCTGAATTAGTTGAGAAATGAAGGACCAAAACATAAGGCTACATTTGGATAGGGATAGGGTACCAAAAGACAGAGGTGGGGATCAAGGGAAAAATTGGCTTGGGGATCATCCTTGGGGACAAAAGGTCTAAAGTCTGATTAGGGGCTAAAGTGGGAATCTCATAATCCTCACAGTCTAAGCCATGGCATCTAATATCTGGACAAGTGATTTAATTCTAAATCTTAGCAGGGTGAAAAGGAGCTGGAATGGGGCTGGTCACAAGGCTAGTGATTCACGGCTACACCACAAACTGGCACAACACCTCAGAAGCATAAAACAAGAGGCAGGCACAAATATGGGACAAGAGGAAAGACTCGTGTCTTTTTTTTTTTTTTTTCTTTCATGTCCAGCAAACTTTTACAGAAACTGGTGTTATCCCATAGCACAACAGAAGGAACCTCAAAGAATCCCTTCAGAATCAATTAGTGCCCACAAATATTTACCTAAAAAGTCATTCAAAGATATTTGATAGGTAAATACTGAAATGTGATGAGGATCAATAACACATCCCTGTGAAAAGAGGGTTGGTTTGTGCTGGTTTTTAAAGCTATTACAATGTCACTAAGTATTTGATAGATACAAGAAAATGGTACTATCAAGCCAAAGTGTTCTGACCCTCACAAAGTGTCTCCAAATTGTTCTTCCAGTTCAGCTGAACACCTAGAACAATGGAACAACCAAAGAGGATGAGTGTTCATTAAAGTCTAATTTTCAGTGATGGGGAGATAACTATTAAGATCATATTGACTCTGGGGCCGGCCCGGTGGCACACTGCTACAGTGCACCGCTTGAGAGTGCGGCGGCGCTCCCGCCGAGGGTTCGGATCCCACATACAGACTGGTTCCCGCTCACTGGCTGAGTGAGGTGCGGGCGCAACACCGAGGGTTGCGATTCCGTTGCCGGTCCCGGTCCCGGTCCGGTACGGGCGCGACACTGAGGGTTGCGGTCCGTTGCCGGTCACGAAAAAAGACAAAAAGGAAAAAAAAAGATCATATTGACTCTTTTCATGGGAAAAGACTACTAGTTATAGTGTGCCTTCTGTGAGTCAGATACTTCACATGTTATCCCCTAAACTGTTCCCAACAACCAAATAACGTGGGTATTCTTTCTACTCTTCCAATTTCTACAAATTGGAAGACTGATTGAAACTGAGTTTAAGAAGCCGAGTAAAGAACTGAGCCCAAGCTGCCCATTCCACAGCATGTCCCCATCCTACAAGGGGACAAAGGAAGAGTCACCTCCAGGAGAATACTAGGATTCTTAAAGATGACTTTAACCCATCTTTGCATCAACAATTTTCCAGAAAACTCAAACAATAACGCAAGCCTTCAGAGAAATCTTTCTAATCACTGATTTACTATTAAGGGTGAAAGAAAACTTTATCGGTCTGTTCCAATATTCAAGTATTTGAGGACAGAATAATAGGCATATTTAATAGGTGACAAGTGCCTTAGAAAGCTATAGATGTATTGTACACACTTACTAATTATAGCTCAGAGATAAGCATAGGTTCTTTTATAAGCCCAGTGGCTGTTAACCTATTACAATACTTTGTCAACTCTATTCCTTTCCAACTACCCTTGATGGAAATGTGTAATTATTAAAACTATCAAAGCAAATGCATTTGAATTAAAGCAAACCACATTGTAAATTTTATGGCCATAAGTTTTGTAATGCACATGGGATTGGATTATGTGTTATACATTGGCTGTATTAAGAGAGAAAAAATAGCTTATAACATAGTAGCTAAACCTGACAATGGTTTAGTACAAGCACATGACTCAATTGTTATATAATTAAGCACTCCTACAGGAATGGACTGAGCTGTGGTTATAATGAAGTCTTAAATAAAAAGTGAGGCTTTTAAAACAGATGCTGACTGTTCTGCAGCTATTGAGAAAGTTAGCTAATTTAAATCACAGCTCACAGGATTGTGTTTAAGAAGCGGGTCTTCTTCCACAATGACAAATCACACCTCAAAATTGCCTTCATAGTCATAAAACCCTAGAGCTATGCAAGACCCTGAGCTGTCCTTCAGCTTTGGCCAACAAAAATATCAGCAATAAGTACTGCTCTCATTCCACCTGCAGCATAGTCTAAATGAAGGTAAATAAGGCATTCATGCAAGAAATTAACACATGGCAGAAAATAATACTGAGCTCCAGGGTAAAACTCAGTCTTGTGTCAAAGTAAAAATCAATGAATATAACTTAGACTATGAAATCCCAAATAGTATTTCATTAGTATAATTCAGAACTTTACTCCAGGGACAATTTTTTTTAAATATTTATTTAATCTTAGTTTAATTTTATCACACTTAAACAAATTCTTCACTGTCTAGAACTATATGCAGGAAAACTCACTGCTTTTTATTTAGTTACTCTCATTAATATTATGTCTTTCACTATTAATATTAGTCATTATTTTGATTATTCCTATTCCACTGATTTAAAATGAAAATGAACATTCTATTCCATGATGTTCAGTTTTCATTCCATTTCATAAATGGAAAAATAATTTCTCATGCTCATCAGTAACAAATTTCAGACTACAAAACCAATGGAACAACTGTTCTAAGGACTCATCAGCAATATGTAAAAAATAAAGTAAGCTAATTTTATACCCACACACA
This sequence comes from Galeopterus variegatus, assembly GCF_000696425.1. Taxonomy (NCBI): domain Eukaryota; kingdom Metazoa; phylum Chordata; class Mammalia; order Dermoptera; family Cynocephalidae; genus Galeopterus; species Galeopterus variegatus. The sequence goes on from NW_007727536.1 coordinate 204,710, forward strand.
TACAATGACGATTTTAGCAAAAACCAGCCAGCTATTTTATGGTGTTACATCTTGTTCTGATTCTTTGGGGCTGGTGTGCCGAACCACAAAATAAAGTGAAGTCAAATTGAAGCTGAAGTCGAAGGACAGAATCTGCATAGAAGGGCTTGGGGGAAAAAGAGGTGGCACACAGCAACGTTTCAAGGGCGCAAACCTAAAATATGATGGAAAGGGATTAATTAGCGCCACAGATACGAAAAACAATTGCAAGAGAATTTCTCATAATACCTTCTTTATCCAGATTCCTTTCTGAACTCTGAAGCAGAGGAAGAAACTCTTGCAGATGTTGCTCTCAGAAGTTATGCACTTAACACAAGGCAGATCAAAGAAGCATTCTGCTTGGTGCTGCTGTGTTGACTGATTCTAACTTTTGTGTCTACAATGCCTTCTTAAAAAAATAATAATGATATTTTAAAAAAATAATATATCTCCTATGTGTACACGTGGTTAACACGGGAACACAGGACACATTTTATGTGAAACTTTTTGTGTATGCTTTCAGTGTTTTTGTATAATTTCAGTCAATGGTGGCAACTCTGCAGACTAAACTGGAACTTTTGGTCCCTGACAACCAGACTGCTAACACCCTCAGCCTGTAGCGCTCTATGACTTCATCTTGGGCCAGATGTTTTCTTCAGTGTATGTTTCCCTTGCTGTTATGTCTCATTCTGCCACTCATTTTGTGTTCTTATAAGCAGTCTGAGCCCACAGTGACCAACAAATATAAGCTAGACCTGCTAACAGAAAACAAAGAAAGTATGCAACACTGGGTGCCAGCATGCCTGTGTTGAGAGGGCTCCAAGTTTCTTCCAGAAAATAGCTGAATAAACATTAGGGAGAGATCTTCAAGAAGTTCAGCGTTGATGGAAGCCTTCTGACATTATGAAGGGCACCAGTGACTTCACTGAAGCCTAGAAGACTAGGCTGGGACAACACTGGTGTGAATGATAACTGGAAAAAATTGCGACATGAGGAACTGAAGAAAACCTAAAGACAGATCACCACAGTTGGATAGCAAGAATGCATCTTCATAGGAACTAAGCCAGAGTTTTCAAACTGTAGAGATCCTGACTTATTAGTGGGTCATAAAACTTAATTTTGTGAATCAAGAACTTTTTTTCCCATGAAATAATAGGATAAATTTGAATAAAATAGAAAATCTCACTGTGCATAATTCACAGTAGACTAGTAGCCATATAATTTTTGCTTCATTTATAATCTATGTCTTGGTTGTATCAAATAATGTCTATCCATGGGTCATATTTTAAAGTGAATGAAAACCACTAGCCTAAGCATGAAGTACTGCAAGTGGTGCAGAGTTAGCATTTCCATTTTTTTTATATGTCTTCCCTCAAATTGAATGGGTTATGAGGACATGGAAATGGGTCATCTGGTGTTACATGTCTCAGCTGGAGGAATGCACAGGATAAAGAATGAGTTTGCCTTAGTATACTAATAGTTGGTGTGCACTGTTGAACACAGGGCACCTGTGTAATCCTTATCCTTGGTTCAGTTTCCTGATTGGCATTCTATGACTTCACTAGAATTGGGGACTTATCCAGATCCCACATTCTCTTGGTCAAAGCCTTAAGATTCTGCTAGATCCTTCCAATTCCTGCTTCCAATGTCTAGATCCTTTTACCTATACTTCCCAAGTCTGGCTGGTGATCTCTGAAAATGAACAATAGCTACAGTGCCCACCTGACATCCTGGAACCATTGACTGATTCTTGGAACTTCCTTTGCCTTATCCTAGACACCAAAAGCTTACTTCCTGCCAGACAAGGCTGGAATTTACTATGCTCTATGAATACTCTAGGCAAGATAATGACTGCTCCTCTAAGAACTAACCCTCCTTATGGAACAGTTCTGAATAGTGATGCCCAATGTTCCTTCACAAACTTATACTGCTTAAGTCCTAATTCATCTAACAAAGCCTGTCTGAGTTAAGTCAACTACCAGCCTTACTTTCCAGGATTTCCAGGACAGATAGACTCTCGCATTGACTTGTATCAGATATCAGGTAGGACTGCAATAGTTGATAAATGCTGGCCATTCTCTGAGTCTGCCTTAGAAAAGAAACTACATTTTTTAAGAACTGCCCCTGTAAATGAGTACTGGTTTCATGGTAACTGTAGGTTGTTCTATCCCTGGCCACCAGACTGGGAACTGTAAAGGCAAATCACAGTGAAGCACAAAGTGACCAAATAAATTTCTAGGAAATCAAAATAACATTTGCAGTATGTTTACATGGCCTTTACCCTTTCTTTTTTTTTATTTTTTATCTCTTCCCCTAGTGTTGGAAATGAGCTTATTCAATTCTAAGCCATGCAATTTTTGTTTGGAATGCTTTATGCTAAAAGCAATAGAAAATCTATTTAATAGTAGCTTAAACAAATAGGGGTTTATTTTTCTCACCAAAATGACCTGGAGGGAGGTAGATGGCTGCTATTAGTGGCTCAATAACTCAAACATACCAGGGCTAAGACTTCTGAGATTCTCTTCAACTTTCCTCATGCTTGTTTCCTCATGAAGCTGTATGTATCAGTTTCATGCTCACAGCACAAGGAGAGCAAGGGAACTGGAAGGACAGTGAGGTCCACATCTGACCCCATTGATCAGGAAGACAAACACTTTTAAAGAAACTCTTGCAGCAGCCAGATTGGGTCACATGGCCATCTGTAGCTGCAAAGAAGGCTATTAAATTGAGAGAAAGGATTGTCAAGATTAACAGAGACAGCTCACAAGTCATTGCTTGTTCTGAGCACATTGACAGTGAAAACAATTTGAGCTCTATTAAGAAACAGGGCAGGGGAAATGGGTATCAAGTAAGGAATTAACAGAGTTTACCATTTCATGCCATCTCCAGTTATACGGTCAATCAGTCAGAGAAATGTAGATATTTACTCTGTTTTTTCATGAATAGTTGAGTTGAGTCTTTACTGTGAAGTTTAAGATACCACCACCATTTCTTGATCCTTAAGATAACTAAGGAAATTTTAGGAAATGTCATTGTGTTTTCACATGCAGTGGTGCATTCTCAATGTTTTTATTATATACAATGGAACAAATAACTGCCCATGCCTTGTCTGAATCTCAAATTTAAAAAGAAACCATTCAAATTTAATTAGATTAATAAATGAAAGATTACTATACTTGGCATTGGAATATTTGGATTCCACTTCCAATTATTCCTATTATAAACAAAGAAATCCTGGACAAATCAAAATATTTTCTAGAAATTAAGACAGTTCCAATGAGAGCTAAGTTGGATTTAGTGATAAATTTGCTGTATCTCAAAAGTATGGTTTTAAATCTCCAGAGTAGTTTAAGAGGTGATTCCTGAGGTATGAGACAGGAACTGGACATGAAGTTTCTTAAAGCTCATAAGCCATTATATTAAAATGTCCTTAATAACAATATTTCTAAAAACCTAGTACCAGAATAGCAAAGCATTTTGTGATGGTAATGATGGGTTGCTGCTCCTCAACATCTGGATCCAGATGCTTTTTTAGGGTTACTAGTGTATAGTAGTCACAGACCTAATTGTGTTTTCTCTAGAACTTAACTAGGAAAAATTAGGTTTCAGTTTTTCTTTATCTCTAGATTGGAATAATGATAAAAGAATGCCCATTTTTACTGAAGAGGTTTATATTTTAGAAAAACTGGAGGATCAGTACAGACAAAAAGTTATTTCCACTAGAATAACAGTATTAAAGACCATCTTCTGTAATATTGATTCATTTTTTCCCTGTCATTTGTTCACTGGATCACAGCTCCTTAAACTGCAAATGCAATTTATAGAGGTAAATCATAAAATTTATTGGCACACAAATAATAATATTGTAGCATAATCAGCCCTAATACCAGAAGTCTTGTTTAATTCCTGCCAATTAATCAAAATATTGAACTGTAAATTTTGTCTTAATTTAAACATTTAATATATTATCTTTATATTACTGCCTCTCTTCATTTTGTATCTTCTTTAAATTATACCATATTGTAGACATATAAGTTCGATTTTATCCCTGTCAGCGTTTTATTTTAGGACTCTTTTCTTCCTGTGGCATTTTTTCATCACCACTGCAGAATTTCCATGTGGAAATTTTATTTTTCTTTAGATTTCTGTTCTTAAAATGTTTTATGCATTTATTTTGTCCCACATCTCAATATGTAAAAGCAATAATAGGAGTAATTAATGTTTTGCTATTTTACTTCTAGTTTGTGCAGAATAGTCATTTGATTATCAAATCCATCCAGGATCTGCAATTAGACCCAGTTCTGCAGCTGCTCTCTTCTCTTTTCCTATAATGCATGTTCCTTTCTTTGGAACTGTTGTTTTCCACTGTGTGTGATGTACAATGCTCGGAATGCATCTTCAAAACAAATGTGGTTTCTCTTTCTATCTTCAAGGCCAAAATGAAGACACTGTATGGAGCTTTTCAGAATTTAAGTGGTACTTTTAGTGCCCATATTTTTTTGTGATAGTGGATGCAGTCAGCAGCTTTGTCAATTTGGTTGTCACTGTCACACTAGGCTTTCCAGATGTTCAAATGTAAAAATGTCATGAAATGCCATGGCAAGAATGCCTTTCTTTTCTTTTTCTTGTCTATTTTTCCACCTAAAGAAAAGATGAACAAAAGAATAGCCCTGGCAAGTAAGGCTACTCACTAGTCTCCGTAAGTGACCTAAAAAAAAAAATGCACAAAAGAACCTGCAGAATGGTTTTAGTGGTTATAAATGTAGTACAACTTACAAGGTAGGACAATTAAATTTTAATATTTGGATTAGATCCTGTGTTAACCCTGTTAGAACTCAGAGATATTTTATCTCTATGATTAAATGGTATTAGATAACTGATATATAAAAACACAATCTAGGGCCGGCCCAGTGGCGCACTGCTACAGTGCGCTGCTTGGGAGCACGGCAGCGCTCCCACCGAGGGTTCGGATCCCACATACAGACCGGCCGCTCACTGGCTGAGTGAGGTGCGGGCACAGCACTGAGGGTTGCAATCCCGTTGCCGGTCCCAGTCCGGTACGGGCGCAACACTGAGGGTTGTGATCCGTTGCCGGTCACGAAAAAAGACAAAATAAGGAAAAATAAATAAATAAAAAATAAATAAATAAAAACACAATCTAAATTTATATTATATACAAATATATATAAATTTATATAGTATTGAAATATATTTTTCTTTTTATTTTAAAAAAAACCTTTATTTTACTGACATGTAATAAGATTTTCATTAGCACTAAGCTTTAACAAAACCTACTTCTACACTTTATTAACACATTCATAGAATGATGAAATAACATTTAAAGCTGGAAGGTGAGCTTAGAAATAATCCAGAAATACTGATAGTTTACCTAAAATTGTGATGATTTTAATTAATTAATCATAAGAATATCTCACACATTCATGTCTGTATGTTTGTTTGGGAGAAACATACCTTACTTTCAAATATCACTTTATAAAATGGTGGCTTTGACAGTAATTACAGAAATTATAAATCAACCACTTGGACACAGCCTCATAACATCACACTTCCCCAGGAAAGACATTTACATAAGGTTCTTCTATATTGCTGCTTGTTTTCACCAAAAAAACTAAGAAAGATAAAAGAAAGAGTTTAATTATATCTGCTTCTTGCTCCAAATCAAGATTGTAGATATGAGCTTGACAAGGTTACCATTTTAGTTCATTGAAAAGAACCTCTTAATCTTGTTTGAAAATTCTTTTAGAAAAATTACCCAAATGTCATTCAGAGGGGGGAAAAACAACACTGTAGAAAGTAGATTTAACAATTTTTGTAGAAACCTGTGACAGCACTGCTAAAGCATCACATTTCAGGTGAGTTTTAATGATTTTACTTAAATTTCAGAAATAAATAATTGAAAAATTGCTGTCATGGTGACTAACACAAATAAATTCTAAATGGAATTGCTATTCTGATAAGTCCTATGGCCCAATCAAATTAAGAAATGGAAATCAACTTATTTATTAGAATTATTTATTCTTTAAGATTTTTTGGGAGCAATCAAAACTCTTAGACCTTTGCATGATCATTTCAAACCTCAGTAGAAGACCAGGTGCTCAAGAAACATGGAATCTAGTAAGGAATAAATAAAATAAGTAATGGCACACTGTAGAATATCGCACATAAAATAAATGGCCTAGAACCTAAGCCTATAAAAACTGAAGAAAAAATGGGTTCACCCTGGGCTGGAGTAGGAGGGGAAGGTTTTACGGAGGACTTAGGCTTTGATAGGTATTTGAGAGAAAGAATGGTATAATTCCCATAAGGAATAAGGAGAGAATGAGCATTAAAATTGGGGATAGTGGTGTGAGCAATACAGGGTAGACAAAAACACAAAATATAACTAGAGACATCAAATAGTCCCATTTAGTCATAGACAAAGGCTCAAAGTAGAGAGCAGTATAATAAAATGAAGTTAAGGAATTGATAATAAAGATATACAATGACAGTCTAAGGGATTACAGACATTACACAGGCTCACAAAATCACTTCTGAAGTTGTTGTAGCACTTGTTGCTGATCTCAGACACACATGTCTAGGCCCCACCCCTGAGATTCTGATTCACAGATGCTGGGATTTGAGACCATTTTTAAAATGACCCACAGATACGATGGATCATTGGCTTAATGGACATGAGAACTAAGCAGTCTCACAAAGCCCCAGGCTTAGTTTAATACATTGCTGTAACCATTACCAAAGTCTTAATAATTTCATCATTGATCTTTTTTTGTCTGCTACCATTCCTTATCACTCCATTCACATATATTATTCAAAATAGCCCATGAGCATCGAATCCTAGTGGACTCAAAATGTGTGGGAGTTCTTCAAGAAACAATGTGAGTACAAGGTCAGAGCTACACCTAGGACTGAGTAAATGGTGGTGTTGACGGCCCAAGAGGTCATCTTTCTACTTGAACCAGAACTTGCTTTGAGGGCAGAAAGGGAGAAATGTCATTCTCAGTGAAAGAAATAACCAAGGAACCCTGTCATATCCTTTCTTGCTCACACTACTTCTCTGTATTAGCCAACTATTTATACTAAAAATGATGGCATAGAAGGAACAAGAAAGACAGAGCAACCCATGGTTCCTTTGCCTTTCAATTCTTCTTTATTTATCTGTAAGCTAAATGACAGTTGGTAAAATGAGAATGTATCAAAAAGTTAAATAAAAGCAGTTTAGTCAGTTTTGTGCAGCATTTCCACTGTTCTGGAAGGAAAGGAATATATATATGCATGTAGACACTACAAAATACATAGCATAGTGTCAATGTTTCTGCATATGAGTTAAATGGTCTTACATTTACATGTAGAATGATCACCTTACAATATAAAAATGAACAGTAAAATCCATGCTAACAATTTAAAATTTAAACTTTTCTTAACTTAGCACAACATTAAATACAAATTAAAAAAAAAAAAAAAAAAAACACCATGAGAAGTTGAGTGAAAGACCATGAAAGATTAGGAAAATTTTAATATTCTACTTCCTCTAATGACACTTATTTTCTGTTTTGGAATAAGGGTCCCATATTTTCATTTTGCAGTGGGCCCTTCAAATTATGTACATGGCCCTGCACAGAACATTGTGATGATCAGGACTGAGAATTGTTGGTGTAGATATTAGAGAGACAGTAAAGAGTTTGAGGTGGGAGGTGTTTCATGAGATTTAATGTAGAGGCCTGATTAAAGTAAGTAAGAGAAATGTAGGGAAACCTGTTGGAGTTATTCATAGAACACTGTGAGGAATAAAGACCTTCACTAGAGTGATGCAAAAGGAAGGGAGAATAAAGGAAATAATTAAAGGAAAAGGAAATCTAACGAGAGCACTGGTGACTCAATATGGAAGGAAAAGGAAAGGAAAAAATCAAAAAATGTCTCCAAATGTTGAAACCTCAGTGACTGGCTAACAATGATAGTATCCAAAGGAACAGGGAGTGTAAAGTCTCCAGTTTACACATGTTAATTTTTAAATGGAAGAGAGACATTGAAGAGTAGTTCTCCACTGGCTGGTTTGATAGTACCATGGAACTGAAGGAAAATCTGGCTACCATCACGGATACAAAGGTTTTTGATGGAATTAAGTAAAATCTTTAAAGAAAAGGTAGTAGAGACAGAAGACAAACCATGACTGCCTAAGCCTTAGCCACTTACCACAGCTTAGGAAGCAAGAGGAAAAAGAGCAGCCAGTACTTGTGATGGAGTCAGAGTAGCCAAAGGTATCAGGGGAGCTAGGATAGTGACCCTCAGTGACAGCAAGCTGTAAAATGATGCACTTAAGAGCTGAGTAGACTACTATTGTATGCCACAGAACAGAGAGTGAGGAATGATAAAAGTGTTTTGAATTTTTAAGTATATATTCATAAGTGACCTTGAGCAAGCAATTTCAGGAAAGCGGGTTTTCAGAAGTTGTCAAACTAGAGTTTAAAGACTGAGTGGATGGTGGTGAGACGTAGGCTGCAGGCGGACTGCTCATTTTTAAGATGTGTGGTGGTGAGAGTGAAGTTAAATAGAGGTGAGCAGGGTTAGTCGATCAAGTGAAGTTTTTTCCAAGATAAACTATCATTTAAAATATGTATTTATGTACCTACCACTATCTTAGTGTTTTATATTGTTTTTATGGCCTATCTACAATCCTTTGAATAATTAAAGGACACATAGATGGATGAAAGGAAAGAAGGATTAAAGAAAAATCATGATGCAATGTAGTCTTTTATTACATAATACGAATCTGCTATGTCCACGGTGCCATGAGGGAAAACAAGAATGAAAACATATGACATATGTGCTGCCTACAGAGAGCTCATAGCAGGGGATATATTTACAATTACACCATTAACTAAATATCAAGCAGAAACTAGTAAAGATCATGATAAAATGGACAAATAAATAAGCAAAGTTTTATTTGCACTGCCTGGAAAACATCGCTCCCCACTTCTCAGGCAAAAGTCATTTTTAAGAGCTAATTTTCCTCTTGAAAACACCTAAGGTTGGAACTGTACACAGTAATCATCCTCCATCCTGAATTTCTATTATTCTTATAACTCATTTCATATGTTACTATATACTCTTCTGCTCAGTTCTCTAGTTGTTTTTAATTCAGTCTTATCTGTACCTGCCTAGAGGCTCAAGGGCAGGGAGGCACATCTTATACTTCACCTGTGTCTTTCCAATTGTCTGCAAAATAGTCTTTCAATAAACATTTCCCAACTGACTGAAAGAAGATGAAGTATTAGAAACACATACAAGGGTATTTCTATCCCCAATTCTACCATCAAGTTTTACAAAGGACAAAGCAAATCAAGAAGAGTAGTTTAAGTAACTATGTAATCTGGATAATTCAAAACAAAATATATGCTGGCTAAATCTAAACTTTAAAATGTTACATATAAAATAATTGTACAAGTAATTCTGGCAAAAAATACTTTTAAAAAAAACCTAATAATTGAGAGTTTTTTCTTAATTATTAGTAAAATTATCTCAATTTGCATATTTTTGGAAGTATGAGCTGATAGTTGGGAATGATTTAACTGTGTTGATTGTCATCATTACCTAGATTCATATGATAGTTACTTCACTTTCATTTGAATTTTGGAGAGTTGTACATTGGTTTTAAATGATGGATGGACTGGAACCATCGTGGTTGCTAATTCTCGTTTACAATAGATTCTCACTACAAATCCCAGACAATCGTTTGTACATTAGAAGTGATAAGTATCTACACCATGCCTTCTCTATATGCTACAGTGAGAGACATGCCCCCCTTTTTACTATGCCAACTGGGAAATCTATTTCATCTGCAGTATAATCAAAGTAATAGCAGTATAAATACTTCATAATGGATTTATCATTTACGCTGCCTATCAGCAAAGTCTCAGCACTTTGACTTGATTTCAGCATGAACATACAAAAAGTTGGATTTTCTTTCCTTTTAATTTGACTTGAGCTACTGTGTAAGGTGATCTCAAAAAAGACTCAAAATAGAATCCCTCCATCTCTTTCTAATCTCTGAACAGAATATCAGAGTTGGAATAAATTTTCGAGACCACCGACCAATCTGCTTCCTCCTCTGCAAGAGGAGGTAGGAGGTAAGACTCAGAGGGACTGAGTACTTATCCCAGAACACCCATCCAAAGAGCCATGGCAACAAATTACCACTGACCTGTTCTTGACCTTTTTTCACTCTAACATATCAATCATTCAGTCACTCATTTAAAAAATTGTTTTGCTAAAGTATAAAATACACAGTTCAATAACTTACCACAACGTGAAAATGCAACCACCAAGTTAAGAAACAAAACAATCAGTGCACCAGAACCTCATCTTCGTGTTCCTGCCCAGTCTACTCTCGCCCTTATCTCCCAAAGAAACCATTATCCTGCCTTTTAACATTGTAGCTTAAAATTATACGCAAATCAAATCATATAGTGTAGGTTTTTAATGTTTCTGCTTTTTGTGGTGAGGCGGGGGATTTATCCAAGTTATTGCATGTAGCTTTAGTTTGTTCATTTCTTTTACTGTACTAAATTCTGTCATATTTGTATAACACAATTCTTTTTCCTTTATAATATTGACAGAAACTTGGGTTTTATTCCACATTCTTTAGTTATTACAATGTTGCTGCAGACATTCTATTCTTATCTCTGGCACATATGCTTATGTATTTATGTTGGACTATGGCTAGAAATGGAATTACTGGGTCATCAGTAGTTCTTGTTTCTGCCTCCATGGCATGCAGGGGATCAACATGCTCATTCTGGTTGCAAATTACTATCTCTATAAGGAACAGTGTAGGCATTAATGAGTGAATGATCGAACCTAGATGTACGCAGTAGTCAGAAGTCTTCATAAAAGTGACAATGCTGAGACTGGCCTTGAAAGATGGTTTTCTGCCAAGGATAACAAGGAGGAAAGGGCTTTCCAGGCAGAGAAAAATTTGTGAGCAGTCACAAAAATTTTATCAGCATGCCACACTTAAAAAAACAAACAAACAAACAAAGAAACAAACAAAAAAACAGGACAGGAGGACTGAGATGTAGATTATAAGTGATAAAGATAAAAATACTCCAAAATAAAGGGCAAGACCATGTTTATGCTCTAAACATTGAGATTTGGACAGAAGTACCATCTGCAAGTCACAGGTTACAGTTTCTTAGGTTGGGCCCTCCCACTTCTTCATCCCCTCTCATTAACTGAAAAGGGAATGTAGCACTGATGACACATTTTTGCCATGTGAATGAAGGCAATAATACACCCATGAATGGCAGAACCACAAGACTGAAGAAGCATCTTGTGGAACGGAGTTGCTCTGTCCTCCTGCATATTGTTTTGGACTGTTTCTAGAAAAATAAGCATCTATCTTGCTTAAGCCATTTTCTCTTTTGGTCTGTTAAAACAATTTAAATATATTGTACACACATTAGCTAAAGATGTCTGGCATACACCAGTGACCCAGGGACCAGGTTATAGTTTCAGTTCCCCTATTATCTCTGAAAGCAGAATAGAAGATACATAATCTACAAAAAGATATTTGCTATTACTTGGAAACAGTTCCACTGACCCATCTGAGGCTTTTTGATTATCTCCATTCTGCAAAGAAATGGAATTCCCAGGGAGAAAACAAAATGTTTATATGAAAAATTAGGAAATATTGATTGAAGGCATAGGACTACAAAGAACTTAGTGACTTAAAGGAAAATATTTTTTTTTCACTTCTATCTAATCATGCCAAGGTAAACAGTCAAGGTTGATGGAGGCAGCTCAGTCCCAATAAATCCTTGAGCAATTCCTACCATTGTCAACTCCATGGTCACAATGGTTGCCTCAGATTCCAGCAAGTAGAAAGAGAAAGAGGGAAAAAAAAATGTACCCAGTGTCTTTGAGCATAAACTCAGAGGTGTGATATAGCACTTATGCTCTCATTTCATTACCAAGATCTTAATTATATTGTCAAATCTTAACTGCAAAGAATGCTGAGAGTCTGCCTTGTGCCTGGGAGGAAGAGCAGAATATATTTCGGTTGTCCACTAGAAGCTTCTTTCATATTAGTATAAATGAGGGGTCCAAGATAGCAGGAAAAACAAATGTCAAAAATTGGTTTGGATTAGAGTATAAAGGACGTTAAAAACTAAGCACCCAACCAAACTTTTTAAACAGCAAGTTTACCACTGATCTGGTTACATGTTCGAAAGTTGACTGGAGATAAAATGGTGGTAAGGAGAGCTTTTAGCAAGCCACTCATTTAGATAAGGAAAACATTTATATAGTCTGGAACAAAGCAATCACCATGAACATAAGGAAGGAGGGAGCAGATTTGGACAGCACCTCTAGTGAGAATGTGAAAAGAGCTTTGGGTGGAGGGTGGGCAGAAGGAAGTAGTGAAAATGACTCAATGTTTTAGTGTAAGAAACAGAGAACAAACACTCCACCAGGAAACTGAGGAAGTGAAGAGTTAGGATTAAGACAGGGGTGCTTAAAGATAAATGTGGATCATATAAGTAGAAATGTCCAGAACACAACCTTAAATATTTTTCAGGATATCCATAAAGGTGCGGAGCTTGTGATTCATGGACTTGTGGTGAACCATGAGAACAACTGAGCAGAACAGAGCAAGAAGCAGAGAATGAAGGATGATGCTGTGGTCTGAATGTATGTGCCACGCTCCCCCCCCCCCCAATCATGTGTTGAAACCTTATCACCAATGTGATGGTATTAGGATGTGAGGCTTTCGGGAGGTGAATAGGTCATGAGGGTAGAGCCCTCATGAATGGGATTAGTGCCCTTATAAAAGAGATGTCAAAGAGTTAGCTAATCCCTTCCATCATGTGAGGACACAGTTAGAAGGTGCCATTTATGAACCAGCAAGCAAACCATCACCAGATACCAAAATCTGCCTGCACCTTGATCTTGGACCTCTCATTTCCAGAGCTGTGGGAAATAAATTTTGTTTGTTTATATAAGCTACCCAGTTTATGGTATTTTGTTATAACTTCCTTGACAGAGAAAGAAAGAAGAACAGTATGTGAAATGCCAGAGCTTGGAGGAGAGCAGAAGAGAAGAATAGGGGAAGAAAACTAAGAGATGATAAGTTGGAGACTTTTGAAAAGAACATAGAAATGCTATGAACAGAAAGGAGTTCACCAAAAAATTGTTCCCACGCACCCTCAATAATGTGGTCAGAGTAATGATTTCAGAACTTTTTCACAGGCAAACCTAATGAAAGCAACAAACACTAGTTTATATTTCATCTTTATTACTTTTTTTTTAACAGAGGACAACTTGTAGTAAAATATCTAACAAAACAGGGAAGTGGTGTGGCTTATATTAGAATGTTTCACACTGCTGTGAAAGAAAAATCAAGCTCCCTTCACAAACCAGTCAGAGTCTATTCATAAGCAGGTTTGAACAGATACCCAGGAGGCAAGTGCAAATTGAAAACAGTTCTAGTCAAATCTCCTTTGTTTTATAGCTCTTGGGCATTTCTAAAATATTGCTAGTGTTTCTAGATTCAGTGCCTTTTTATTTGGGGCTTGGTCCTGAAGTCCTTTTCTTGAATACAGATTATTTACACACAATGTTTTATATTCAAACTTTGCATTGTATATAAAAAAACATAACATAATTGACTTCTTTTCTTTTTTTGCAGGTCAGATCATTAATTCAGTTAACAAATATACATTATTCTTATGAATAAAATTAGTACGTTAATTGTGCATACTCACTGTAACACCTAGTACAGAAACTATGATCACTTGGACAAGTAATTAGAGAATCAAAGAAAATTTCATTCTGGATAAAAAGTAACTGAAATTTTATATTCTGATTCACAAACATTTTGTTTTAGTTTTAGTTATACTTTTTTCAATTATAAAATACATAATATAATATGATTATTTTATTTATTAACCAAATATTTAATCAAACATATATATGTGTGTGTATATATATACATATATATATTGATCTTCAAATATAACATATTACCTAATAGTTTCATTCTTTTTGAAGTACGTAGGAAGAGCAGAAATGTTTCCTTCTCTTTGTGATTTTACACAAGAAATCATTCCTGGAGAAAATTAAGAAGATGCCATGAAGTTATATTATACGTAAAATCTAGAGATAGGCAGAATCTTTAGACATCATTGAGTCTAATCCATTGATTCTACAAATGAAGAAATGGAGAAACATAAAGTTTAACAGACTCATCCAGACCTTCTTCATCCCATCCCCATTTTCTTTCTACTGTAACACTAAACTTCCATTATAGCCCCAAATAAGTCCTTGGGCAATAAATAAATTCTGCAGAAGAGTACAAGTTTCACAGAATAACATTACTTTATAAACATGTAATTCTTCATAGATTATAAAGCTCTATTCCCTACTGTAAAATTTATAAGGTGTGATAATGGAAAGATTAATACTTTTTTACACATGAGGAGACTGAAGCTTAGAATAGTTGCGTGACTTAGAGTCACTCAGACTGTGTATTCAGCATTCTTTCTGATATTCTACTCACCCACATGCAAGTGTATACAAAATGGCACTTACACCACCAAACTATGGAAGTGAAGTCAGGGAAGAGAGCAAACACTTACTGGCATTTCTCCCACCTGGATGGAATTTTACAAAATGAGTTTGGCTATCAGATAAGCAAGCTGATTTTTATACCGTCCTCACAAGTGATGTCATCTAACCAGCATTCTAAATAATTGTCAAATGCTTTTCTCCAAGTCAACTGTAAGTGAACAGAAAAGTACCCTACAAGACAATTTTAAATTGTCAAAACTGTAATTAATCTTAGGCATTTATTATTTTAAACCATTAAAATATGGTTCATATTTTAAAAGATTCTTTTTTTTTTTTCCTTTTTGTCTTCTTTCGTGTCTGGCAACGGATCGCAACCCTCAGTGTTGCGCCCACACCTTGCTCAGCCAGTGAGCGGGAACCGGTCTGTAAGTGGGATCCGAACCCTCGGCGGGAGCGCCGCCGCGCTCCCAAGCGGCGCACTGTAGCAGTGCGCCACCGGGCCGGCCCCAAAAGATTCTTGAAATCAAAAGTCAACAAGTTACCTGATTCACCAAATTCTTTCTCTTATGGGGTCAGGTTTATATGGATACCTGCCTGCTATGAATGGACATTACAAATCTGATGTATCTGCAAAATGCAACAAAGGCTTTCTTAAAATGCAGTAATATGGTGTATACCATTCCCCAAAAAAGCTGTAAGTGAAAAATTACAGATGTCAACTGTAATACAAACCCAAACATCCACAGGCTTTATTTAATTGTCAGAATTACCTACTTTCTTTCACTTTTCCCACAGTCAAAATGGAGTGAGTGAATTCAGTAAATTGTTTCCTCAAAGTAATAATGGTAGTTAACAATAACACGGCTATTTATATGTATTATTTTAGTTAATCCCTTGAATAACTGTATAAAGTAGTTAATCCTAAAGATCCAGTTAAGAGAAGAGAAAAATGAAATGCAAAGACATTAAACAACTTTCCTGAGATCACCTGGCAAGGAAGATCCTCAAGTAGTATGACTCCAGACCCCACATATTTAGCCATAGAGCTATACTTCCTCTCTAGTTAGCCACTAGATTCAGAAAGAAGCTAAGCACATTCTAAGAATAATCCAAATGTTATACAGAAAATAATTATATTTCATCTGAAATTCACCGTGAACTGAGTTAGTTACAACTGTAGCACAATAAATTTCTCCAATATTAAAAACTAAAAAGAATGGGCCGGCCTGGTGGCGCACTGCTACAGTGCACCGCTTGGGAGCGCAGCAGCGCTCCCGCCGAGGGTTCGGATCCCACATACAGACCAGTTCCCGTTCACTGGCTGAGCGAGGTGCGGGCGCGGCACCGAGGTTTGCGATCCCGTTGCCGGTCCTGGTCCGGTACGGGCGCGACACTGAGGGTTGCGATCTGTTGCCGGACACGAAAAAAGACAAAAAGGAAAAAAAAAAAAACTAAAAAGAAAATTATGCTCTTCATTTTAATAAAGTAAGAAGAGGCCAATTCAGTGAAATATTAGTTTTCTAATCACCTTCTAACTACTGCTTCTAACCAGTAATATTCCCAGAACAAGGGAATAACTGAAAATGTTTCTGAGCAAACAACGCAGATGTCAGACTCCGTTGTACTAAAACCCATATACGGAGAGAAAAGTGAGCCTCATCGAGACTTTTTTATTATAACTGTAGCACATTATGCTAAAATCTGGGTTGTTCTTTCCCTGCCCAAAAACTGACCAAAAGCTGTATATAGAGAAATGCTAGAACTAAGCACCCAACAAGGAAAAGTCTGAAATAATTATAAGGAGCTTACAATATTAATCTAAAAGTTTACTATGTATAGGCTTTCAGGTCTTGACAGAGTCCTACAAAAATCAATAGGCATCAAGAAGTTATTAAAACCCTCAGAATTTTCATCTGTAAAGTAGTTAATTCCCCAACAATTCACAACACATACAGATGAGACTTAATCCAGGTAAGGATTTATTTTCCAGCCTGACTACAAACTGTCCGTTCTCATTTCCATATACTGTTCTTAGAATCCACATAGCATAAATTTAAAATAAAATAATGCTCAATAGCTCAGGAGTTGAGAAACCTGTTTCACTGTTTAAATAAGTTGTCTATCAACTAAGAGTATTTAAAATTTTTCAAATAGGCAGTCTCTTGAGAAATAGGAGAGAATCAAGTTGCTGGACAAGTTCTCCACGATTTTTTAAAAAGGAAAACATTTAGACAGGTGTTTCTCTAATGAAGAATGAAGGGTCAGAAACTCTAATATAAACCATTGAGCACAGCACAATAGTTATGAGACCAAAAGCAGTGCACAATTTATCAACTACTAAAATCCATCAACATTAGGCAAATTTATAAACAAAATAATGAAATAATGGTCACAAGTGATAATCCCAGAGTTTGAGTTTCTTATATGTGACACACACACTATGTAGCCTCCTGCAATAAGAAGACATACCATAGTTAATAAAAGAAAAAAATTTTCTTCTTTTATTACATATGTCCAATTGTCATCTTCTCCTTTCCATCTGACAACTAGACGCAGGCAAAAGAGAGACAAGAAAAGTTGAAAGACATGGAATTATGCCCTCTGAGAAATGAACGCTAAAACAAATAACTTCAGGACTCCAGGGCTTCAAATATTTGAAGGACTTTCATATGAAAGAGCTAACTACATTCAGCATCTGGCATAATGCCTAACACATTACAGATACTCATTAAATATTTACTCTATAAGGGGATGAATCAATTAATACACAAATCATTTTCTGATTATCTCCAGAGCCAGAAAATTATTCTAGAATCACAGAATTAGGTGAAAATTACTGGAAGACAGAGATTCTCATTAATGTATGAAAAAAAGCTTATAAATTATAGCTGTCTAAAAATAGAAATAGGCTGTCTCTAAAGGTAGAGTCTGTCCTAAAACTTGGCCCACTTCCCTTGGGTGTCTGAGAAGGGACTGCTCTGCAGGTGGGCATTTGCACTGGCTGACTTTTAAAAGTCCCTGTGATGCTACAATTTCCTTTCCTCTTTGAGATTCTCTTATTTCTCCAATTAAGATAGTAATTTCTGGTGTTTTCCCTCTGCCCTGAAATTCCATTCTTAGTTTTATCCTCACCCGTGAGCAAATATTATTACAACAGAACAAATCTTCAGCTGTTCACTCATTTAATCTTAGCACTCCACAGTCATATACCAATTCCCAGTGAACAGGAACTGAAAAGAACCAAAGGACTTGTACAGTACAAACACCATTCATAAGTGTGTGTATGGTGTGTGTATGTGTGTGTGTGTGTGTGTGTGTAATATTAGTTTCTGATATCTTTTGCTATGACAATAGCACATTTTTTTACGACTTCTAAGGGTGACTATTTGAGTAATGATACACATGTGACTAATTTCCTGCTTTTGTTCATTATAGGCATCTTGACAAGGTTTCAATGAAGCCAAAGTTTTTGGTCCCATCTGAACTTGTCATAATGGAATAGATATAGCCAAAATGCGACTGTAGGTGTTATATAGAGACTTAAAAATCAGAATTATTCTCCTTATTCTTTGTTGGGATGTAGTGGAGAAAATGATGGTGTGGACTGGATGGCTGGAGGGTAAGACTGAGAATTAAGAAAACTTAGTTTCAGACCTGACACTTCATGACTCTATGCCAGATTTTTCACATGTAAAATAGGCAATAGTGGCAGCTTCTTATCCTCTCCTGCATCCTAGGTATTCATGAACCTCAAATGAAATGATGCCAACAGAAACATTTTTTCATAGTGCTATGTACAAATAATAAGTAGTGCTGAATCTAGGTATGGGTTTAAGATCAATGCATAGTCATAAGGAGCATACGCTGAAAATCAGCCCAATTTAAAATCTGTCAATGCTATAAAGTACCAATTAAAAACTAGGACTCCATTACCACCACTCTAGAAATAAAGTACTTAATCTGTCAGCCACTGACTTCATGTACTTCTTTTTAAACTGCTTTGCAAAGGCATACTTACATACTCTGGAAATTTACAAAATCTGTATCACACAAAAGAATAGCCCTTATGTAAATTTTATTTCATATTGATTTTGTCTTTCCATCATATTCATTGCAAAGTCAAGTCACGCAAAGAAAATCAATAACTGAACATTAAGGAAGCACTGTTCATACAAAGGGCTTACTACTGTTTTGCATATCTATCCTTTTTATTTTATTTTCCACATTCTGTAACACTGCAAGTTGAAAAAATGCATAACTGAATAAATTAAAGTTAAAATTCTCCTGCCTTTTGAAAAAGCAAAAACATATTAAGTCCAGGCAGGATCTTTCTTTTTCTTTTTCCTGATGTTCACCAGGTTCTTTATCAATATCTGTGGCTTAAGACCATATTATTTCATGGCTACCATTGAAATGAGAGATACTACAGCATCCTGTTCTGAAAGGACATTTGATGATTTGGCACGTGAGAGATTATTAAATCTTGAATGTGAAATGCTGGGCCATTATGAAACTACCTACTTCAAACAACTGTGGAAACCACTCAAACTATACTTCCCTTCAGCAGATAAAATACCATGTAGGTTTCAATGCTCAAGTGTTTCCAAAGGCTTTGAAAACAGAACACCTGCAGTTATTCACATATGAACCTTGACTCTGCAGTAGAACTATCCCAATAGCATTATTTGTGAAAATATCATATGTATTAAACCACAGTTAATCACTTTGGAGTTTTGCATTAAAAGATACATTGCATTTAATATTAGCTATTCCGCATTTAGAAAATTAAAATTTGATAACTGTTTTTTAATTAATGTTAACAATAATACTTAAGGATGGTTTTTCTTTCTCTATATTAAATACGTTTGATAAACATTTGGGAAAATGCAAAAATTAAGTAGCTCTAAACTTCTAGCGAATCTCACATACACAGAGACCATCTTAACAGAATTCATGCACAGGCCTACCACATCCTGCCCTGAAAAATAAAATATGTGCATATAAACACATATATAAGTTTATAATTAATGTTACTGATATAAAAACAGTTCAGAGCAAAATTCACAAATAATTATAAAATATACAATCTATTTATTGCAAATTCCATATAGCCAATTGATTTGCACACAATGCTTTTGTTGGTTTTTGCCAGATTCTTGGATCAGTAACTGTACTAGTCAGAGTTCTCCAGAGAAACAGAACCAACAGGATGTGAATAGATCTCTCTCTCCCCTGCTCTCATATGTAGATATATACACATGAATGTATATAGATACATGCATGCACACACATGTATGTATACACACATACACACTTATGGAGGGAGAGTGAGTCATCTGGCTCTCTCTCCCTCAGAGAAGGTCACTCATTTTCTAGTAAGGCCTTCAACTGATTGGATGAGGCCCACCCACATAATAGAGGGTAATCTGCTTTGTATTCAGTCTGTTTTAAATGTTAATCTCATTTTAAAAAGGAAAAAAAAATACCTTAACAGAAACATCTAAAATACCCAGATACTGTGGTCTAGCCTTTTGACACAAAATTAACCGTCACAGGAGCTAACCTATGGTTGCAATTAATGAACAGGATATTCCTGCTATGAATGTTGGTTAATATTTTCTCTTACATAAACAAATACTAAGAAAATGAAATGAGGAAAATATGTTCAGAATAATGTGAGTGACTTTTGCTGAATTGGATAATCCTTTTTAAATACCAAGAGAATATTTCTTCAATTTTTGTGCTACTAAACAATGTAAAGCCTATAGCTATGGCGTACTTTTAAGTTTAATCTACATCACTAATATTTTCTCGAGCACTTTCTGAAGTCTAGCCATCAGAAAAATTATAAGCCAAACTCTTACTTGTAGTATTTGCTAATTTCCATAGTGTAAATACATATACCATGGCCAATTTCAAGCTAATAATATGATGTCACTTGAGTGGAATTGGGACATGAAGTGTATTTGTATATCCCTCTGATACAATAGGCCAAAATATCCTCACGAGCACAGATAATATTGAAATGTAGTAATATAATTAGGATATGCTAATTTCTGAAGTTATTTTGTTTTCAATATGATTAACTTAATTATAAGTTTATATAATTTAATATTTAATAATGGCATGTTTAACAACCAGCTTACAAAAATTCCTAAAAATTTAACAGTCAGCTCCTGTGAGCTGGTCCAGCTGGCTCCAGCAAACCACCGCAGCCTTACTTTTCCTAAACATTGCTGGTAGATGAAATTTTACAAACAGAACTTAATTTACCTGTAATTAAGAATTAATAAAATATAATAAACTCCTCCTGTAATGTGTTCAGCCTTATCAGTTATTAATACTTATTATGAACTCGTCTACAGTTTCCTTTCTTGCAGGCAGGCTTCGATGAACAGAGTGACAGTATGAGGAAATGTGAAGGAATATGGAAAAGGAGGACAGGCTGAAAAGGAAATAGGCCTAAGAGTAGACTCTCACAGAAGCAAAATGTGCAGTGCTGAAAATGTGCGTTAGGACTGGCCCTTCATATACGGCTACACATTGCTATCACATGGTTGCAAATACTGAGAAATTTCAATTGCTCAGTTTTACTATAAACTTTTATATAGAATGTAACTTTATTTAATTAGAGTTTTTACCCAAAATTACCTATTCTGTGGAGGTTTGTGATTTCAAGCTGAAACTGAAGGAAGCATTCTTAGGACACATAATTTTATATTTACTTCAAAAAACTATATTTACCTATAGAAGATGCAAGCATTATAGTCACAACCTAAGGCACGCATGCATTTAGCTAGTATATTATATTTATGCTAATGGAAAAGTGAAAAATGAATGAAATCTAAGCTCTCTGCATTTGCTTTCATTCAATTTGATAAAGAGTTCATCTCTTTAAAAACTTTATAGGAAGTCGCAAAGTCTGTATTAAGGGAAAGGTTCTGAGAACACTAATAAAAATGACAGACATGAAAGGAAAAGTAAAAATAAAAGTTCCACATGTTCTAATCTATGGTGGTGCTCCTGTCTTCACACGCAGCAGGATATTAAGCCTTCTCTTGTTCAGCAACCTCACAAATTTAAAAATTTTAGAGAGATCTGATTTATGACATCAGTATCAGATTTTAAGTTTAGAGTTCTGAGATGATCAGTTTTAGTAATTTAAGACTCTCCTTACAGACAGATAGACGTAGATACAGATACACAGACATACACACATACATCTCAATTCTCAATCTTCCTGACAGGCTTAGCATTGAAAAAATATTGTGAAGGACATAAAATCTGCCCTCAAATCTCTCATCTTCATACCTAACTTTCCTTTCACCGTCTCCATTCTTCTGTATCCTACACTCATGTTCACTCGCAAATATAATGGAGGAAGGGACACGAAAATCAACTGCACTGTATATTGATAAATTAAAATAAAAAATAAATAAATAAGAAAAAAAATAGAACATCCATAAGCACCTCAGGTACACCCAAAATTTCAATTCTAATTATTTCATGATACCCTGCCCTTCTCAAAGCACATTTGCCCTAGATTAGGTTTTCCTTTCTGCTAGATTATCTTTTCAATTCTCTGTGGTAAAATTTTCCAGAGTTGTTTAGAGATCATCCACACTCCCTGCCCTAGGTAATCTCTTTGTATTTTAAAAAAGACCTTTGAGAAATTAAGTCTCAAACAATGAACCAAGGCACACCAGTGTCGTGTAGTAGTCTTGAAAATTGTACACGAAACATTAGGTCCTCAGAACATCAAACAACTATGAAGAAAACACGGGTTCTGCGATTAATTAAATTTAGAGATTGGTAGGTTGAAGTATATCAACTTAATTTCTTTCTTTTCAGAAGTTTTACTGTGCTAAATGTGCACTGTTCACCTCTAAGATAGAAACCCATTTGAAGTGATTCCCAGTCAAAACTGATTATGGAACTTTGTAGTACATCTTGGGATAAGTACTCCATGTGATGTAAGCAGTCCATGCGTAACACACCACAGGAACTAGACTTTCAAACAATTCTGAGTCAGAAGTGCTCCTCAAATCAAGCCATGTGGATGATTACCAATCTCTAGTTCATAAGGAATATCAAAGTTAGAGAGGACAGGACAAGGGAGTCTGTCCAAGTGAAGCAGGATGTGATATCCTGCATTTAGGAAAAGAGAAGAAAGGGTGTTAAGTGGTAAAGTGAGTTGGCTTCACAGGGAGGTCCCAGAGGGTGTTATGGCAGAGTGAGCAGACAAAAGGCACATCAAGGTGGCAACCAAGAAATGGAGCAAAAACACGGGGCTGGAAAAATGTCCAAAGCAAACAGGGAAGGAGATGTGAGGAGCAAATGCTATCAATGTGAATACGTTACTTACAAGTAGAAGGTATTTCTCTTGGAGAGCTGTTTTCAAATGTCTTGGTGCATCACCTTTTCACATTGAGCAGGAGCTTAAATGTGGGCCATTACCTTACCCAAATATGAGTCACCTTCAAATACACATTTGCTAACCTGAATTGGATGCCCCTTTGTGGATCAGTGATAAACCTTAGAATGAATCATATGGGGCCGGCCCGGTGGCGCACTGCTACAGTGCGCCGCTTGGGAGCGCGGAAGCACTCCCGCCAAGGGTTCGGATCCCACATACAGACCAGCAGCTCACTGGCTGAGCGAGGTGCGGGCACGACACCGAGGGTTGTGATCCCGTTGCCGGTCCCGGTCCGGTACGGGCGCGACACTGAGGGTTGCGATCCGTTGCTGGACGTGAAAAAAAAAAAAAAGAATGAATCATATGAATCATTTGGAGAACTCTTTAAAAATGCACACCCTCAGACTGCCACTTCCCCAGAGATTTTGATCCAGTAAGTGGGAGGTGGGCTTGGGAATATAAATACAGGCTTTACTATGAGGAAGGCTGATTTAAAATTAACCAACAGAGACAGAACACATAGAAAACTTAGAGAACATGATCGATTTCTTTCTAGATCAGAGCAATTTAACAAACTTTATATCTTTGTTTTTTTTCTTTTTGTTTTTTTTTTGTCTTTTTTCGTGTCCGGCAGCGGATCGCAACCCTCAGTGTCGCACCCGTACCAGACCGGGACTGGCAACGGGATCGCAACCCTCGGTGTTGCGCCCGCACCTCGCTCAGCCAGTGAGCGGGAACCGGTCTGTATGTGGGATCCGAACCCTCGGCGGGAGCGCCACCACGCTCCTAAGCAGCGCACTGTAGCAGTGCGCCACCGGGCCGGCCTTATATCTTTGTTTTTAAGTAGGAAATCTTAATCTTCCAAGTCCTCCTTTCAAATCCATTATCCATATCACAGAATATCTCTACTGATTTTACCTTTTCTCTGTGATCTCAGGCTAATGCAGAGCATCGAATTGCCATTAAGGGCCTGGAGGCTTGAGTGACATAGCCAGGTCTGAATTCTAGCTCTAAGTCCTGCTAGTGTGTAACACCTTGCAAATCACCACTCAAGTGCCTCTTCCGTAAACTGGAGATGATTATAAAAGAACTTACCTTGGAGGTTGTTATGGACTGAATGTTTGTGTCCCCCACAAATTCATATATTGAAGCCCTAATCCCCAGAGTGGCTGTATTTGAAGATGATGCCTCTAAGGAAGTAGGTTAAATAAAGTCATAAGTGTGGGGCCCTGATCCAATAGAATTGGTATCACTATGAGAACAGACATTATGAGCGAGGTCCCAGATTGGAAATTAGTGGGTTGAAATACATTGAAGCGCTTCAAAGTGCTTGTGTTCTTTCTCTTTCTCTTTTTTTCCCTCTCGCTCTCTCCCTTTCCCTAGACACACAAAAAAGAAGAGGTACTGTGAGCACACAGTGAGAAGGCTCCTGCCTACAAGCCAAAAAAGAGGCCTCCTAACAGACCATGTGGCCCCTGATGTTGATTTCCAGCCTCCAGAACTTAGAGAGAATAAATCTCTGTTGTTTAAGTGGTATTTTGTTATGACAGCCCAAGTAAACCAATACAGAGGGTTATTGTAAGGACCAAGTGAGGTCATAGATGTTTAAGCATTTATAGTAGCTCAGGCACATAGTAAATATGAAGGGTTGAGTAATACTGTATGTACAACTCTTCATTTAGGAGATGGGAAGAATTATGATATTAATGTTATATTGCCTGGAGATTAATCTATAATCATATGAAAATTTCAATCATGGAATAAAAATAAAACTACTTTCTCTTATCTTTTAGTAACTCTAATCATGTGTGAAAAAATAAAGTTTTCTCTGAACTATTTCCAATATGGTCAATAAAAATTAGAATGTGGTTAAGTGAACTTTGATGCAAATCTCAGACTACAAATCATATTTGTATAAAGAAGGAGGAAGAACCTCTTAGAGACCATACTTCACCCTAATGAAATATTTGATTAACATTTCCTTAATGGGTCATTCTAAACCTTCAAAATGAACACCAAAGGACATGTTTGCCCATGCAAACAATTTAAACAATAAAGAGAACTGTTTTTTGTAGCAGGAAGGGTCTGGGTACTTTAAAACACTACAAAGCCTTTTCAACCAGCAGTAATATCAAAACAGAGCAGCATGAATAAGGAGAGAAGTGTTATGACCTAATGTGGTAATCTTGTTAGAGCTCTCTAGAGGAAGATGAGCATGGCTTGCCTCCTTGAGTTCCATTCTAATGAGCATTTGCAGAACTTGTAGTACTCTCTGATCATTTCTGAATTAAACAGTTGACTTTAGCGCCATTAGCTTTCATGTTTTATCATGTTACACTGGTTTTAGTCAATGCCCATAATGCACTCTACTCCCAACCACCCCTAACTTGTTAGGAAGTTATGCTGGATGAGTTTGGAAGCATTTAACCTGGGCAAACATAATAAAGCACCCTCAAACCCATCCTTCTGTGACAATATTTTCACGAAATTAACCATCATGGTTGAAAATATACCTATGCATATTGGCCTGTGCTAGCAGGTGTTATAATATTGGATTCAATAGTCTCAGAAACCTTGAATGGGATGTCTAAAAAACTTACAAGTTTCACCTTAGGGATAATGCAAATAAAAACATAACCTTTTTAATAAGTAGCCTTACACTACAACACAATATTTAATACATTCTTTAATAGATATTTACAAAAGAGAATGTACAAAAGTCATATAATATTAATTCAAAGAGACAAATTTGAACCCAATACTTAAATTCAAACAAGAATATACCCTACGTGAGGTAAAACAAATATATTTCAAATATAAAACATGGGCTGAAAATCTGCTGGTAGCTCAACATTGAAATGGACCCAGTGCTATTAAGTGCTATTATTTATTAAAGTGTTTAGTAATCACAATATTACTTACTTATAAATTACAAAATATACAGGTACATAAATTATGTCTTACAAAATACATAAATAATACTATTACATTTCTAAAACATAACAATATCATATGTTATGCATTAGTCTATTTTTGTTGCTTATAACAAAGTACACTGAACTGGGTGATTTATAAAGAAAATGAAATTTATTGCTACAGTTTCTGAGGCTGAGAATTCCAAAGTCCAGCTGGTGGTGGTGACAGTGACCCAGGGGTATCACATTGCAAGATGGTGGAAGCAGAGAAAGCAGAGAGAGACAGACTCTCCTCTTCTTTTAAAGCCCTCAGAACCACATCCCTGACCACCATTTTTAATCCATTCACTACTGCACAGTCCTACAATCCAATCACGTCTTCAAGGCCCCACCTTTCAATTACCATTATAGGGTCTCCCACCCTCTTCACAGTTACAGTGGGGGCCAAGTTTCTAATCCATAAGACTTGGAAAACATATTCAAGCTTCAGGAAGTTTTGGAGGGACATAACTCAATCCACCACATGTTATACCTAAACTCCTATCTTCCTTCCAAGAATAACATTGATACTGGAAAAATATTATTCATTTCAGTAAAAAAGTCCTTTAATCACTTTAATTATTAGAATTAGAGGTAAAATATGGGAGTTAGTTTACTACACAAGAAAAGTATCTACCTTTATATCTGGGGGGGGAAAATTAATTGAACTCTAAGGATTCCAGACCATCCAGGAGGTAAAGAGCATGGTTAGTCTTACTTAAGTACCGAATTTACCACTACATAATTTGGACTATAAACTTTAGTCCAAAATATAGATTTAATTTAGTAAAAAATGTCTTTGAAATTAGTTGTTTGAAAAACAACTAATTGGAAAACAGTTGCGAAAATATACTTAAAAAAATTATATATAAGCATGAATAACATAGGACTACTTTATAGAAAAAAAGATGTAAAACAGTACTTATTGTTGCAAACTACTATTGTAAATCCTTAAAGATATATAAAAATTAATCAAATAGGGACTTGATCATTGATTGCACTTCAAATGCTTCTTCACTAGATTTGTATATAAGATAATGGGATGACATGGACAGAATGAGAATTGTTTCAAAAAGGCATAAGGTTCTATTTTTTTAAGTATATACACATATCCCTTGTACTTAAAGGTAGATATTATAAAAATACGTACATAATGGACACACATGCATACAAAAGGAGAACATGACAACCTAGATAAAAGTCTGATCAACATGTGGGCTGAAAATAAATAAATAGTAATATCTTCTGTATTCTACTTACATGATTACCCTTTAGCTGAAAGAAAGGGCTGAAAAGTATAACTAAGGATTTTTATAAGACAGCAGAAAAAAAAAAGCCTCAATGTAAAAGTTCTTTTATATTCATTATGAGCTCTTCTTCAGGTGAACTGAAACTTCTAGATTTAAAAGCATGCATCGCAACTACTGTCAATCCAAATGATCACTAATGAAACAAATACATATGGTATCCTAAAACACATAAGAATTTAGACTACTTAAAAGAAAAGAACACAACAATACATAGAACTTTCAGAAGGATAGAACAGAACTGTGGTTACTAGGTGGGAAAGGGGGAATGGGAGGGTGGTTAGAAAGAAATTGTTTAATGGACACAAAGAATAATCTTACATTTTGTAATGATGAATATATTAATTATCCTGATTTGATCATCACACATTGTACACAGGTACTGATATTCAACTCTATACCCCACAAATACGTATGTACACTCAATTATGTTTCAATTTTTTTAAAAAAGGCAAAAAAGAGCCTAAAAAGAAAGGAAAGTCCGTTTTAATAAGTGGAAATTTTGAAGTGTTGAACATTTTTAAGTCGTAGAAATTATTTTCAAGGATGTTGTAAAATCAAATCAAAGGCTAACAGAGAATCTGCTTGGCATACTTACATAGCTAACCCTTATAAACAGTGCTTTATAGTTCACACCCCACCCAGACCTGCTTTCTCCTTTCAACAGGCCAGAGAAATATTTACAGCAGGTAAAGCAGGAAGCAGTTTCAGAAAGATGTTTGTTCAACTTTGCACATCTGCCAAGTGGCAGTGCCCAACCAAATCTATAAGGTGTCTGACTCACAAAAGATAAGATACATTTTTAATTAAGAACATTTACAAACCAAGTATAGTTAAACTACTCAGAGGCCATTTAAAAAGGACCATTGTTATAGTCATGTTATTTTTCATTACAAACTTTTCTTTAACCATCTCAGTCCAGATTTAATAATCACCCACTCCACTGTAGCAGACTTCCTCACTTTTTGAACAGATAACTATCGCACACTTATTATGTGCCAATTGCTGTGCAAATGGCTGGAGATATTGTAGTGAATGAATAGGCAGAATCTGTACCTTTGTGATGCCCTGTGGTCCAGCACACACAACCTTCTAAAATAAACATGCAAATAGAGGGGGAACTTCAAAAAGCTCGTGAAAAAACTGAATTATAAGATGATACGGATCTTTCTATGAATTCGTGGAAGACCTCTCTTTGGTTGGCACTCTGTGATAAGAATGATGAAGGACAAGTTCAAATTTCCGATGGAACATACAAAGAGGCCCTAGATTAGGTCTGGGTGGTCAGAGAAGGAGCAATGTTTGAAATGACTATTGATGTGCAAAATGAAGGAACTGGCCAACAGAAGACAGGTAGGATGGAAAGAACAGACAGAAAAACTGTTGCATGTGTGAAGGCCCTGTGAAGGAGGAAGTATAGTGTCTACCTTCAAAGAACTGAATGAAAGTCAGTGTGACTAGCGGGCCTAGACAGTCAGCCCATGGTGAGACTCAGAGAGGGTGAAGGGACTAATCAGGATATTAGTCTTTTCCTATGGAGTAGTTACAGAATCATTTCAAGTAGGCAGGTGTGGCAAGATCTGACTTGCATTTCATTAACATCCCTCTGTTTGCAGGGTAGAGAACGCATTGGAGGGTGCATGAGTGTGGGGAAGACAGCAGCTGTAAGCAAAACCCAGATGAGAGACAATGTTAACATACAAGGGGTCTTCAAACAGTGCATGGAAAGATTTGTATTAACTTTTAATTCTATTTTTCCATGAACATTTTAAAGTACCCTCATAAACAAGGGTAGCAATGGTGAAGATACAAAAAGGGCAAATTCAAAACATATCTGGTAGGTAAATGAAGAAGACTTAGCGGAGGGTTAGAAATGGGGGTGAGGGGAGAGAGTCAGGATAGTGAGATTTTACTTCACTATAAAAAAGAAAAAAACAACTAGAGTATATTCATAGAACATCTGTATTCACAAAAGCTAATTGATGATTCAGGTTAATTACTGGTCTCCACATGTTGAATTTCTGACATAGTTTCTGTAAGCATAATTCAGCAACACAACAATGGCAGAAACTGTCATGCCAAAATGAATTGCTAACATATGCAATTAAAATAAATGTCTATGAGACATAACTGTCAAAATAGTAATTATGACTTGGTGAGCTCGAAGCAGTCTGAAAACTTATTTGAAATTAAATTCCTGTCCTCTACATAGGCTCAGCACATTCCAAACCAAGGTATTTTTTCCAAAATGAAAAAAAAAAAACTAATCTAATTCTTTATTACTGAGTATTCAACAAAATGATTCAGATAAACTTAATATTTAACTGGGAATTGCTTTGAGTAGTTTAATTATTTTGAAATCATGTTCATTTAAAATGTGTTTCAATTTTGAAAAATAATGAAGAATAAACCACTCAATTTAAAAAATCCATGGTCATTTATGAAATTTATTACACGTAAATAAATAATTTTGTAAGATAAGAGCACCCCCAAACACAAAGTGAGCACTTTGATCAGGTGTATTAAAGAGCATTTACAAAACAACCTATTCCATTTGGCAAAGTATAAAAATAGAATGGGATGTGCATGTAATCAAGAGTCCGCAATGTATTTCTCTGGATGTGCTGGTAAAGAGATAAAGAGCTCTTTTAGGTTAATAATCATAGTATTCTGTAAAATACTAGTCAAGAAGAAATATACTGAAGCATACTTCTCACAGATCTTAAGGAAGTTTCAGATTTCACCAATTCTGAGACTTGGATTTTATTATTATTAATTTACATTTTAACATCTCTGAAATCAAGATGACTCTTACAATTGATATTTTCTTACAAAGGCTGTGAAGACAAATGCAAGGGACAATCAGTACATAGTTGCAATTACCTACTGTCAGTCATAGCTACTCAAACTGTCTTCCCCCAACTGAGCCATAGGCATTGTTGGTACAACACATGTTGAGTTTAACTGCCATTTAAAATATTTTCTCATCACTGAAACAAAAATGTATTGTTTATGCCAAAATGCACAGCAACAAAGGACATGACATAAACTTGGTCTTAGTAAAATACTCCTCATTGGAGAATGCCCACAAATACTGATTTTTCACATAGAGCAACAAACAAGTACTCTATCAAACATGAGAAAGAAAGATAGCCATAATTACATGAAGCTGTGTTATATTTTGTTAATGACACTTGCGTGAAAGGATTGACTGACATGCTATTCAGTGCAGATTCAGAAAGGAAAAAGTTGCTCAATCCCTCAAAACAGATGAAAAGATGTTTCAAAGCAATGAGGGACAGATGTGATAGATTCATGCATTGGGTGGGGCTATCATTAATGAAACT
Source organism: Galeopterus variegatus (assembly GCF_000696425.1). Classification (NCBI taxonomy): domain Eukaryota; kingdom Metazoa; phylum Chordata; class Mammalia; order Dermoptera; family Cynocephalidae; genus Galeopterus; species Galeopterus variegatus. The sequence continues at coordinate 235,335 of NW_007727536.1, forward strand.
GTCATAGTTTTACTGGAAGCATTTTTTCTTTCTTTCTTAGTGATATATACAATGATGATACATATTAAAATTAATGTCATATTAGATTTAGGGAAATATGTTTATGAAAGAGCAATAAACTGACAGATGGAAGACCAGGGTTTTAGTCCCAGATTTTAAATAATAATCTGGGAAACCATGAGTCAGTATATTATCTGGGCCTCAATTTCCTAATTTGTAAAGTGAATATTTTGGGCTAGATTATTACAAAGGTATCTTCTAGTTCTATGACGTTATGATAGGTTTATTATAACTATCAAATGTTAGATCTAACAGAGCTATACTTTTTTTTTAAAAAATGATGCATTACATGTTTTTATTAATGTTTAATATTTACAACAAATTTATCTTTAAAAAAAATATATATATCTAGGAAAACACAGTTCACTAAAATTCCTATTCACTTGAAATCCTAATAAACATAAAATAGAAGTAATTAGCATATTTTCCTATAATTTTTTTATTTGGGCTGTTAAAAGTCAGTCATGACAGTAACCATACTAACAGTAGAAAAGAGTAAGTAGTAAATGAAATACTGGGTAAAGGCATAAATATTTGGTCAAATACTTTACATCTTCAAAAGTATTTAGAAATGACCACTGTTTATCTATTCTCTTGACTAGCAATGGAAGACCTTTAGCTTTTCTAGCACTAATGCAAGATCAAATCAGTTTGATTATAACATTAGTTTAAAAAATACTTAATTGTCTTTGAGTCCTTTGAAATGTATTGTGAATGCATTGTAAACGTGCTATGGGTGTGTAAGTAAATTTCAGTTTACTAGAATGTTTATTTAACCTGAATACCACATTATCCAATATTTATGAATAAATGAGAAATTATTGTAAAGTGATTTGGGAATATTGTAATGGAGATATTGTAGGCAAAGGTAAGCTTTTGAGCTTGTGCTTAGAAAGTGGTGCTAATGAAGGTGGATAATTTCACTAGTATATAATGTACAGAAGTTGCTGAAGGATTATGCAAAGGCCAAACAAAAAACAGCCAAAAAAAAAGTAATCTGGAAACATGAGATCAAGGGAAATTTTATACAGATATATTTATTACTATAGAATTCAAGGAATATTTTAGATTAAGTTTTCTCATAACGGCTTTTTAATTTTAGTACTTTTGATCTAAACAGACTATTAAAGGAAAATTACAACCATGTATAATGGAATTTGTAAAAAAATTTACATTGTTTGAAAAGGCAGAAAATTCAAAATCAATCTTAATATATATATACATACACACACATAAATATTAAACTAACAATAGATCAAAATATATATTCCACATATAGTCAAAGATTGATGGCCCTTTTATAATTGATGTATCACAGCGTGCATTAATTCAGCCTAGGGTAAAAGAGATTCCTGCCTTAGTTACACTACTTCGAAAATTTTATTGGTAAAATTGCCTCACTTCCATCTCTATGGGTGTTGTTTTCCATGTATTTTCTTTTTTTTATCTAAATAAGAAATACATACATTATGCAAGCTCATCAAGGGGCTTGTCAGTCCTTTCATCATTTTACCCATAAGCTATCACAATCCCTAGTGCCTAGTAGGTACATTAGGAGCCAGATCCCTACGGGTCTTTCACATTTTTGTACATATTGACAGCCGAGATACTAACTGCACTTTTGTTCTAAATTATCGTTTGAAGGGTGTTTGTATAGTAAATACAAACATCCTTGGAAAATAGAGTTAGTTCCTCCCATGGGAACAGAAGGCAGCTTTGTTTACTGTCCAATATAATAAAGACAGTGGCTCTCTCCAGAGCAAAGTTCAGGCAGATTTGCTTATTGTCCCTTATAAAAGATTCAGGTTTCCTAAACTCAGGGTTTCTCAGCTGTGACGCAAACCCACTGTGTGCACAGTATCCACTTGCACCCCTCCATTCATTCCCAAAGCATTTGGGTGGATAATAAAGTTCATAACACTTGCTGTGCTGTAATAACGTCCTTGTCTCTGATCCAGGAGTACTATGTCTTCTGCCGGCATCTGCTATGAAACTGTGGAAGGCTAAATAAACTGTTAACCTGAAAAGAGGGTAAAATCTCAGACCCTTCATATTCGAGACAGAACCCAAACATTTCTCATCAAAAAAATAAAAAGATGAATTTCTTTAGCAATTTTTCCATTTTCTAGGGTTTTTTGTTTCAAGATTACAGAATAGTAATTAACTCTTTCAGTGTATAATTATTTATAAATATAGAACTAATATGATTAATTTTGCAACTATTGATTTTTGAAATAATGGTCATTTGAGCTCAGAGGGCTTAAGATTTACAAGACACTCTCCAAAAAGAGGTCAAGCCAGGCTGCCCACACCAACCCGTTCTTCCTTCTCACCTCCAGTCCAACTTGTTGGGCTTACATCCAAGTGAGCAGTGATGGGGAGAAAAATTTGAAATTTTAGGTGGAGTTTGCTAATCAACAACCAATAGAAGTCATTTAACATGTCCTTTCTGAGATGTCAAAACAAATATGTATCAGGTTCATGGACATGCTCACTGAGTGAAAAGCCAATTAGCTACTTAATTACAGAATCTTCCCCATACACCCCATATGCAACCTTTTTGGAGTAAAGCACCCTATGTCACAATTAAGATGTACGTGTGCATTGCACGAAATCATTACAGCAAGACTGAACATTGCCAGTGTGAGAGGGTAACCTGAGATACAGCCAACAATTACGTAAGTCTACTGTATTATGTTTATGATAACGGCCAAGTTCTTTGCATAAAGCAGGACAGATAATAAATATTTGATCAGTTTTGATCAGTTTGAAGATGACAAGAACACAAAGATAACCTGACATTGCACCCTGATAACGTGTTGACATTTTGATAAACTTACATTCTGGAGCAAATCTGTCAGAAAACAAAAGTTGCCAACATTTGGTTCCCAAATCAAACACATCTAATTGACTGTTTCTTGTTTTCTTTATAGAAAATTCCATATAACAGATTAAAATATCTTTGTAGAGTTTAATGGTAAACACCATCAGCTGACAATTTTCAATGCAAGGGTTTTTATTACATTGATAGCATAACTGAATTAGGGTTTATTAGCCAAGTTTAAAATCAAATAGGTAAATGACATTAATAAACTCTGACTATATCCTCTGCATATTCCCAATATCCAATATATCAAGACACTTAGGTCCACCTAATGAATCTTACCTTGGAACCTTACTGTATTCCTGACAGTTCACAGTAGGTGGTACAAAATTCAAAGACTCTAGCCAATTGCTATAAGGGGAGGGAGGGGCTAAGTTTGAAAGGGAGATAAATAAATGATAATGACAGTTGCCAGAGTCAACTTTCCCTCTTTTTTTTCTGGTAGATGTAACACCATGAGCCATTCTCAACTACTTTCATATAAAAAAGGCTGTGCTAACCTCTGACAATGAATATTACAAAGCATATCATCAAACCAAAGAGCCTCGATGTTCTTTACCATTTAATATTTAGTATTTCTTTAGGTCATTAAATAAAACCCATTCCCTCTTAATTTGGCTGGCATTTAAAACTGAAAAGCACTTTCTGTATCAGCAAAAAAAAAAAAACAAGTTTAGATTCATAGTTCTTTCACCCGTTCTCCTTTTTCTGCTGTGAGGAATAAAAGAAACAATTAGGAGACAGCTAATATGGCAGGAGTTTCAGGACAGACATCAATTGCCTTGTTTCACATTAGCTGTTTCCACAGTCATCAGAGGATAAAGACTTTCAGCCACTATCAATCAATAAATTATTCAGTTGTTATTTCCCATGATTCATTGCTGTTACTACCAGTAATCAAGTCTCCTCCTTTGTTACTTGAAATTAAACTTGAACAAAGTAGTATGACTAATTTCTAGTTGATCATCAATAGTTTTCACCAATAACTTCCCACTTTGGACATTAAACTATATTAGTAATAGATGACGGCTCTGTATATTTTTAAGTCATGGTGAATTGCTAAGTAATTGCTCTCTTATTATTCACCCTCCTATCAGTGAAGAGCATTATGCTGCCTGGATGAAGCTAGATTAAAATCAATTAAAAAGATGAGCTGGTTTTGTTTATCATGTATTTTTATAAATTATCTGACAGCTGTTTCCTGAATACCGCTGAAGAATGCATATGCAGCAGATATAACCCCTTTGAAAAAACTGATGCTTCTTTAAATTTTTTTGGAATGTATTATCCCAAAACAGGGTTGTTAAATTAATTCTGCAGTCATAAGATTCAAGATGACACTAAAAACTTTCTGATCTCCCAGATTTTGTACTGATGTTTAATTAAAATTCATTGCATGACTGGAAATACTGTTGTTCCGATATCAATATTAGAGAGGTCATACTTTTTTTTTTTTGTTTTTTTTTTTTTTTTTTGTTTTTTTTTTTTTTTTTT